>NC_031773.1:34723690-34741435 GCF_001522545.3 Parus major | reverse complement strand
CAGTTTTTAATAAGGCATCTACATGAAAGAGTATAGCTAAAAAGGAATGAGATTTTAAAAACTCAGGGATGTGAATAAAGATCGGTAAGAGCAGAAGTTCTATGAACCAGCAGGAAATTTAAGGATGAGCACTGTGAGAAAGTGTCCCCCAAGTGGAGCCTGTGAAAGTGAAGAACAGCCTCTTCAGGAACTGCTGAACCATATGTCTGTAAAAAGCTCCAAAGAAAGCATTAAAGAGACAGTTTGATGGAGCTAACAAGCTTTCATTACAGGTAGCTAAGCTAAATAATACATAACTAGAGGTCATTTCCACCACTACACTATACTAATTTTCTATAGCACTTCACTTAATTGAACTAATGAAAAGTTGGAATTTTCATTCCAAAGCACATTGAAACAGATAGACTTCAAATTGTTCCAGGAAGCTTCTGCTTAACTATTAATTTGCTTTACTAGTTTTACTGAGCAAAAGGATTTCCAAAAGATCCTACTCAAGGAGAAAAATGGGAATAATCTCTTAGATCTTGTCACAGACTCAGAGGTAGAAAATAATCCCAAGCTTTTTTCATTAAGGTCTGCAGTTCACTTGAACCCCAGCAGCTCTGAATAACTATGTCTGCTATGCATCAATAGCTGTAATGAAGAGCGATTGATAGAAAGCAGAGATTTAGTAGCAACTCAGCAATTAAATTGCACAGCAAGTCTTTCTTCTACTGTTCCCTGGTGCATACAATTCTGTGCATTAATCTGCATGTTGATTATAGCCCCTCTGTGATATTGATCTGTGTTTCACTGTCCTGTGTTTGCAAGAACATGTAGTTGTCACGGGTAGCTACAGTACAGCATACACATTGCAATATTGCTGAAATATTTAAAGCCAGAAAAAGAAATAAAAAGTAGTCATCCTTGAACTGATTAGAGCTCCTGTACATTTGCTATGACAATGTTTTCTTCTTCCTTCCTGTTGTTATTAATAGAAAGAAAAAGTAAAGAAATTTACACAAAGAGGACAACACAAACTGATCCCTTAGAAATTATTTGACTCAAGCAATCTCAAAAACAGTATTCTATATTTTTTCAACCAATTTTATGCTTTTACAACAACTTATTCCTCTAAATATGTTGGTATTGACAAGTACAAGAAGGATAATATTTTCCATTTTATTCACTAGTCAAGATAATTCTCTTCCTTTTGCATCCCAGATCCATATTCTGAATTTTCTGTATTTTTGTTTGGATTTTCTCTAATGTAACAATTGTTTAGCTTATTTTTTTGTTTATTTAAAGAACACACACTCAGAAAAAGTGGTACATCTGTGGATTCATCCATGCCTGAACTGAGCAGTTATCCTATCAGCTGTCCTCTCTGGACATCTACACCACAAGACTAGAGGGGATAGCTCCTGGCTGGAGGAGGTCCTCACATCACACATGAAGATGATCAAGAGAGTGATGTAGAGGGACAAACTGAAGGACAGACATTTTGAAGTGATTAAGAGAGTGTTATAGAAGATTAGCAGGAAAGGGAAAGCCAAATCTTAACACCAAGGCTGCCTGGGGTAAAAAAAGCTGTAATGTAACAGCATATAATAGCAAAAGAAAAGCAGAACTGACACAGTCAGTGTGTGCATCTCAGGAGCCCAGTTCTGTCCCTTTGAGAGATGGCTCACTATGTCAGCATAGTATCTGGGGAGGCAGAGGAAACACTCCTCAACCATTTTTCTTCCAGATTTCTCTTGTGATGAAAAGGGAATCACTATAAAGAAGAAAGAAATGTTGCTGAAAGGAGAACAAAAGGAAGAAAAATGACTGAAGAGAAGAAAGCAGCTGATGGGGAAAAGAAGGAAAATGTTAAATAAATAGAAGCAAAGCACAAAAAACAAAGGAGGGAAAGTAACAACCAGAAGAACGGAAAGTTTTCTGCCATATCTGTAAGATAAGTCTGTAAGAATGAAAAACAATCCAGATGCACTATAAAACCAGTTTGATTATCAGGATGTCTGTCTATAATGGGATACTAGCCCAGTCCTGAAACATTCACACATTTACGATTTTTCTTCCCATTTAAACATTTTTAATTTTTTTGTCACAAACCAGGAAGAAACCAAGAAACCTTCTTTTATTTTAATTATTTCTTGCAACTTGCTAATAATCCTGGTACAGTCAATAACCACTGTAACAATGCAGGTGTGAAAATTTAGCATTTGGCTTCTTAGTTTTAGTGACTTTGTGCAGAGGCTGTCATATATTTATGTGAGTGCCCTATGAATATAGTTCACTTACTATGAGATACTTACACAAATCTCTTTCAGGATAACTATTTGCAAAGATTATTCAATATCTTCTGTTGGTGCTATTCCATTTTATATGGATTTAAATTATTTAAAATATGCACTAGGTCAAGAACTATGTGAAAGCTCTGCCTCACTTGCAATGAAGCTAATAGCTGAGGTGGTTTAAGACCCTTAATCACTGCTTAACTCGGCACTTCACTGGAGATTACAAATCAGGTTTGATTAAACTGAAACCATACCTTGGCCACTGGAGTTCATAGTGTGATGTCTTAATACCAGCAGCTCTTCACTGAGAGACAGAACAGGCACCTCTGGACAGCAGATTCCTAAACTGCCAGAGCCGGATCCACCAGAAATTTTCTGACTGAGTATTAATTTTTGATCCAATAGTAATGATACCCACCTGAGAAGGACAATCTCAAACTGTATCATCTCCAGAGTTAAGCAGAACAGATATTTACTCCTTGCCTTGCTCAGAGAAGTGTCCTGTGTTTGACAGTATCCAGTTTTGGTTTTCACTAGCACTTCCTGGGGATTACTGAAAATTTTCCAGAAAGGAGCAGTTTGTTGAAACAGATCAAAATCCATGGTGTATTTACACTTTGGTGAAGCAGTGTGTCTTGTTTTCTGCTTGCTGCGCAGTTCCTGAAATACAGAGACACCTCAAGCACAACAACAGACAGCTTTAAATGAGCTGGAGATTCTCTCTGACAATATTTTTGTTATCAAATGTCTGGCTGTACTTATTTTTCATTCACTGACTGCTTGATTCATTGCCAGTGGTTCTCTGCCAGTGGAAACATCCACTCCAGTGGATTGCTAACAGCACTTTGGCTTTAAACTCCAGCCAGATTCCACGGAGCTTAGCCGGCAGGAGCTGCCTGGATAATGCACAGGGTCTAGGGCCAGCAGATCCCCTGGGTTCAACAAGGGCCGTGGCTGGTAGCACATAGAGCAGGACCATGCAGGGGCTCTTTGTTCCCAGGAGCTGCCAGGGTGTCCCCTCATCAATAATGAGCTTTTTAAATTTACACCTAGTTTTAGCTGCCACCCACTGATTGCATTTTTCTCTTTTTCAAGATACAGTAATTTCCATGCCTGAGTTTTCTGCTGCTATTCTGCCTTTGGTTTAGCTAGTCCTTGCCTCCTGCTAATTTTCCTCTGTCTTATTTCACATCTTCAGAACATTTCCTTCAGAGGTCATTTCTTCCTGATGTTTTATATTCAGGCATTCTCATTCGTTGGCCTAATATTTGTTTTATGAGTCTCCACTTGATTTATGATTTCTTTGCTATTGCCTCCATTTTTTTACTGTTATTGCCTTTTCCATCAGCCTGACCTTACTCTTTGTGCTGCTGATCTCAGCCTCTAGAACAACACTTCCTCTTGACTTTCATCCTAAATTACCTCTTTCATGTGAGGCTCATTCAAATGCCATTTGGAATTCAGATTTCCTGAGCTTGATATTGCAAGCCCCAGAGTGATTCTTGAGGAAAGAAAGGCCACCCAAGTTTGCTTAAAGCCAAAGGGGTCGGACAAGCATGCTGAAAGTTATCTGTTCCTGCAAGGATCAGCCTGGCTGCCCCAGCTTGGCAGAAGTACCATCTCATTTTAGTGCTGCTGGCAAGCCTCTGACTCTCACTTCCAGTGGCAAACCACAGGGTAAGGCACTGCCTGTGTCAGGATGGTTGGCAGAGCTGGGCATGCTGTACTCGAGAACATGCCACCTTTCACCTTGGCTGTCTCCTTGCTACTGACAGATGCAGCCTCCACCTCTCCACATTTAATCTTAACTGTGCCCTGTGTTTTGTATTTGCTCATACAGCCTCTCTACAAGGATGCACTCTATCCATCCTTTTATTTATTATTTTAAGTCTTTTTTCAAAAATCCCAGCCAGCCTTAGACCCGGAAGGTTGATTCACCATCTGTTCAAAGTGAAAAACATCAGGGTAAATAAAATTTGGATAAGGAGGTTCACAATAAAGAGGCCAAATCTTTCTAAAATGTTGGAGGTAATAATGCATCTTAGTTATCCAGTTTTCTTGCATGGAGCACAGCCATTTGCTTTGATGTTTTAGACAGTCCTTAATCTTTGAATGCTTTCTCCCTTTCCAGCTAAGTCTACAGCAGACATGAGTTAGACTGAGAGACTTGAGGAGGGAGGAAGGAGAGTTAACAAGTTGAAGGCATGAGCTTTACATAAAAGCTAGTGTTACATATTTTTTCCATATCAAAGCACAAAGGATGGGCACTGAAATAACCTAAATATTTTTTTTTATACAAATAGATGCCTTAGGGCTAGTGGATTTTAATCTCAGATGAGTGCTGCATATGGGTTGCCTTATCTCAGAAAATCTGAGGCTCTTTATGCTTGCACATGTGAAGGGCTAATTTTTATACATTTTTCTGGGGTACAGAACTGCCTGGAGTTTTGAAACTAGACCTTAATTTTCAGACTACAAGAAACAAATCTCAATTTATCCAGAATTGCCTTTCACTTGTTTCTGTCTTAAGGGGTATTTCTGTCCAGAATTTAGAGGATTAAGTTCATCCCTTAATTATTGCAAGTGACCAGGCATTTATCTTCCAGTGTCTAACATATTGAAAATTACACAATTTACTTGAGAATTTCAAAAAAGAAATCAATATGTTCCCAAGATAAACATACTGTCTCCTTCCTCGCACTAGGGAAGCCAGTCAAGGGAATTTAATTGCCTAGACCCGTCAGTGCAGAGAACAGCATTAATAAATGGGGTGTACTGACTTGTATAAAGGACAGATGTGAGTTTTCTGCTCCACTGTACGATGAATTAATTCTCTCTTTTCTACTTTTTCCCAATTTATATATTGCAGTGACCACTGAAGAGCTGAGTTTACAGTCATTTTGCCAAAGTGTTGCCAGACCCAAATCCTGGCCCCATCTTTATTCTGCAGACCTCATTCCCAGGTCTGATCAGTCTGGAAAAATGCTCAGGTATGAGACATAAGTGACATCCGATCTGAAGATGGGAATAGCTGAGCTGTCTGTCATCTACAGATATATTCTCTGTCTCCTCTCCCCCCTGTATTATTACTTATCCCTGGGGACTACAATTTCTGAATTATTTTGCCACCCCTATCAAAAAGCTTGCTGCAGAGGAAAAGGTAGGATGCAGAAAAAAATCCAAATGAGATCTGGCAAGTCAGCTGGTGCTTCAGGCAAGAGCAACTTGGCAAAGGGACTGCATCACCATCAGCTGTGCCCTCGTCAAACACAGAGCCGCTCAGGACTCCTGGCTTTCCACTTGGCTAAGGAAGGGCAAAACAGCACTCATGGCTCTCTTGGCTCCTTGGCTTCTGCCCACCAGAGCTTGTGCTGCCACTTATGTGGTTGAAAGAGTAGGGCACTTGAGCTAGCCCAGGGGGAGGAGGGTGCAGCATGCCTAACAGAGCTGCAAGGCTATCGTGGTTGGAAGAACAAGAGCTGGAATGGCAAGGGCAGGGACAGCCCCAGCTTCCTAAACCCCTTCAGACAGCTCTCATCCTTGTAGATGCACTGCAGGCCAAAAAAGCTGCACAGGACTGGGGACAGGAAAGGTGTTAACTCAGAACACACTGGTTATTGGTGAAAATGTCCTACATGGATGTTGTTAGTCAAAGGGGAACATAGAAGTGGGCAAACATCTTCATATGGACAGAGGAGCTTCTGAGCACCTACTGAAGGAGCTGCTGTGCAGTACTGCCATGCCCAAAGCCAAAGTGATTATCAGATCCATCACAATTTTAGGGCCCAAACTTCTTTTAGAAGTCTTCCATAATTTTAAGAGGCATGACCATGAAATCTTACTCTCTCCCTGCTTAGGTCACTAATCTGTGCTTCATAGCTTCCACATCCAAGCAGAATCTATTTCAAAATACTTTGTTTTAGTAAAATATACTTCTATCAGAAAAAAAGAATTTGTCTAAAATTATAGGGTCCTTTCAGTGTGATATGAGGATTTGTGCAGGCGTGGGAGTTATGTAAGTATAAATCACATATCATAAGAGTCATACATATATATATATATACACACACAGTCCATAGTATTTTTTAAATGTCACTTTTTAAACATGTCCTTTTAAAGTTTCTGCTCACTCAGGATAACGTGTACCATTCAGCTGATAATTTCACTTTGATTTATTTGTTAGTCTGCTCCAATCTAGTGCTCCTTAATTGCCATGGTATATCTGTGTGATCCTTCTGAATATCTGCAAGTTAGATAAGTTTACATCTGGAATATGTCTTAAGGCATTCATTAAATCATACAGGATGTAAAGTCCAGCAAAATCAGTGGGACTTTTGGCAGTTACTTCAGTGAGGTCTGGAACAGGCAATAAGTACAAAGACTCTTTAAAATATATATTTGCAAAGAAATTGCTGAAGACATCCATGATAATGTTTCAAAACTAGGCAGTGAAAAGATGCAAAATCTGTATTTTGATGACACAATTAAGAAAAAAAAAGCAAATAAAAGAAAGAAACAGGGTATGTAGATTCCTTTTAACATGAAAATTTTCAATCAAGAATGCTACTCTCTCTAAAGGTATACTGAATTGATAAAATAGAAAACTGTAGTATGCATAATATTTTCATTAAAAATTAAAGTCTGTGTCAAATACATTTGGAAAGCTTTTAAAAATTACACTGGACTTTCCTGTCATGTCTACCTTGTCTAATACAACATGTATAATTTTTTTAAAATTAAGCACACAGCCCTCCTCTCCCTGCTTTATCTCCTCCTCTTTGCTCCTACCAGTGTAGCACCACTCATGCTGAGATTTTCTGATCTAAGAGGACTCAAATTCAAACCTCCTTAGGGTATCAAATTAAAGAGTAATTTTTCATTCTACAGGGGAAACAGGATCACATCTCAAAGAGCATCCTTCTTAGCCTCTCATTAACACGCAAAGAAATACTTACACTAAAACAATTACAAACACTGGCTAATCTGTATTGCTGCCTTTCCCTTTCACATCTCCTTTGGGAAAGTCACTTTCTTATTCTATATATTTTTATATTCTGGAGTTTTTTTCTATTTAAGATGAGATTGAGTTCATCTTCTGCACAAACACTTTATTTACAGTGTTTACTCTCTTAGGAAATTATATTAAATTTAAACTCTGAAGCTGATTAGCCATTATACACTGCAGAGTATTGCTTGACATACACAAATGCACACACTTATACACAAGGAAATCTTGGCTTTGCTACATATTGGTAGAAAATAAGCAAATATTGACAGTCTAGTAATTTCCCAAAGTCTCCAGTGAGGACTGGCAAACTGTTGTGGCTTGCACTGTACAAAACAGAAAATGTCATTGCATCATACAGAATAAAAAACGTAGAGTTAAGAACCTCTTTCCAAAATGTAAAACCTGCAGCATTTTTTTCTGTATTATGTCAGTCTTTTCCAGTGTAAGTGCATGGAGTCTTTATAACTTGATTTTACATAATTATAATGCGGTACAAAAGACCATACCTTCTTGCTGTGCCCTCCTGCTTTAAATCAAATCAAAGATTCATCCCATGTGTCTTACTTTGATGATATAATTTTTCAATACAGCTGTAACTCTGTTGTCCTTCTGAAGCATCCACTTCAATTGTTATCATAATTATCAGCCTTTTAGTGCATTTTTCTCCTTGCTGGAAGTTATAGAGCTGTGAGATAATTTACCTCCCCAGCTCCTTCCCTGGCCCCCTGATCTTGTACAAACTCTATCTCTGTGCCTTAGGTCACTCTTTCTTTGAAGTGAAGTGACTCAGGAACAGGAGCCAGGTTGGGATATAGCCCACAGTTCTTAAGCACCATCAGCCAGCTTTGGCTATCTCAGCCCTCACAAACCAGCTCAAAAGGCCTTGCACCCCCTCAAACTCCTCCTGCATCTCCCTGCCGAGCCCTAGGGCCCGTGGTACACTAATGGGAGTCTGACAGAAAATAAAATGAGAGCAGCCTGGCAGGCTGGAACAAAATCCTTGCATTACTCCAGATGTTCGCCTTGAAGACAACAAAATGAATAAAGGAAGCAAGCAGTTATTTCCTGGAGCCATAAGCATGCTACCCAAAGCCCAGAGGAGATATGAACCCAGTCTATAAAACAATGAGAATGAATATAAAAGCAGGTGTGATTTGGCCTGCGAGCTAGGCACTATTCCCTGGTGCAAATACTTTTAGCAGTGTGGACACAGCCTAGAGATAGAAGTGGCTATAGTCCATCATCCAAGATGTGAAGGTTTCTGGGAAACCAGGTTGAACAGTTGACTGAGTTATCTCCCACACAGGCATTTTAAAACATCCACAGAAGCTGGCAGATGTGAAGAACTGTGCAGATTTCCTGCAAGGCCCTCAAACACCTTCAAGCAGCTTCTGAAACTGAGTCATCACCCTCAGAGGTAAGATCTTCGGAAAAATTAATAGCAGTCATGGAAAAGTCGCTTTTGACCTTGACATCATTTATCTTCTCCTGAATCCTTTATAAGAAAGCTTCAAAAGGGCTCAGGACCTCATCTCCTCTATGCCCTCATCCAGGGAAGTATCAGTCATGGAGATTGTTCCTGGTGGTGAATGAGAGCATCTTCTGACCCAGAGAGAGTGAAGGAGCAAATCCAGCATGAATTGTGGAGGTAATTCTTGAGTGTTATTACTATTAAATAATCAATAAAGTATATTACTGTTTTGTGAAGACCCAGAACAATCTCATTCCTAATCATATTAAAAAAAAAAACAAACAAAAACAAACACTACTTTTGTTACAGCAGCTAAAAAAATAGTCATTGACATTTTGCAAGTCACATTTCAAGCGTTTACGTGGGGGAATATGGATCTTGGGGTTTCATTTGTAAACTGTGAATAATAAAACAATATTGCAGTAGTTTGAACATAAATGCAATTTTTCTGCCCTCTATAATGTTTCCATACTGGTTTAATACCCACTGTCAAAAGATGTTGTATAAATAAATGGTGGCATAGACATAAAAATCATGATGTCCATTATGTTTACACCAAGTAATGACTATGTAAAACATATTTATGATTCATCAAGGTAAGAAGATTCAATAATATTCTGAACACTTAGGATATTGTAATTGATATTCATCTCCCCTGTATTCATCTGTTCTATACCTTCCTGATTATCTAGTTTTTCACCCAGGTGAAACATATAAACACCCGACCTGATGCAGATACTACATTACAATCAAATGAACAACACTGTATTTTTCCCCTTTAACTATGAAAAGGCTGGATTACTAATTTTCATTGTCCCTGTTTGCACAGTATTAAACTCTAAGTGCGCTAAGCAACTCCACAATGCCCAGTCATAATAAAAAATCAAAGTTCGATATAAAACTTCTTCTCTATATATGATTTATAAATAAAAGCAAAATAAGTTCTAAGAAGTTTTTTTCATTATGAGTTTTAGGGGTGTTTATGTGATTACTAATCCTATACAGACTTAGATCCTTAAATCAAAAAATAATTTTTAATTTGTGTTATTCTTGTTTTGGTAATTACGAATAAGATCAGTGACAGAACGGTTTTGTGCTCTAATATCATACCTAATATGTTGTGCTTTTAATGGCTTTAATTTATCAATGCAGTTGTATATGCAAGCAGCCTTTTTTATATGATGAGAGCCCTTTCAAGAGAATCTCTGATCATTTGCCTAAATTTTATTGCTCTTTGATTCATATGAGGGATTCATATAGGAAAGCTTTCACTGGATTTCTGCTGTAGGAAACTGAGCCAGAAGATGTACTTCAGCAGCTAACAGGTATTTAGTCCATGGGAGCAAACCTGAGCTACTCAGAAACACCCACACCCACACAACTTGCCAGCCTTAGCCAGTGACTCACTGTGTCACATTTTAACACTCTGCACTTCATGTGATATAATTCTGAACCAAATCATTGTTCTCTCTGGTATATTTCCCCGTGATGAACAACTCTTTGGCACATCAACCTGAAGAGACTTTGCTTTACCATAAGTAATTTTCTGCAGTGTTGAATGGACAAAATATAAGGATGGCAATCCTTTTATGAGCCAAGATGCTAGAATTCAACCTTCATTTCCTCTGGTTCAAGAATTTTTCCTACTTGTATACCAAAATAACTCATTTTGTAACACGATGATAATTATTTGCAATGCATTCACACTTCTACCTCAACTTCTGAAACACTTTGCTTCTGTTATCCTACCAGTAGTGGAATATATTGCCACTGCTGCTGACTGTGTTTGTATTCTCTCCTGTCAGGACCCAGATCACTCAAAATGTGGCATATTGCAGCACAAATTCTGTCTTTCCTTAAAGCAGTTGATCCCTGAAATCTAATTCTGCCAGCTGACACCCTTTTTTCCTATGGTACATATTTTTAATGTGATGGAAAAAATGTGTAGGTCTGTATTTTGACAATATGGAGGTACATTTATCTCACAAGTGCCTTCTTTTGGCACTTCAGGTTGTAATTTATCTCATTTGATTTCTTCTGCACCATGTAATGGAGAATGTGAAATTTGATTCTTGAGGTTCAGCATGGTAGCATTTAGTTGCAGACAAGCTTGACAAAGACTGTGTTATTACTTTTAGCTTAATTAGACTATTAAAATGATTCATGTGCAGTACTTCAATCACTCATTATTTTGCCTCACTTTTTTTCTATGATTGATGAAATTTCTAATCAAAAATGTTACATTTTAGGCCTACCACTTATTTTGACTACAATTCATTGTTAGGACTGATGATTTCCTAAATTTTGATTGAGCAAGCTGCTCAGAATTCACAAGTTAGATGGCAGTTGTTTTGCATAACGCTGCTTCCAGAGAATAAAGAGAAATCTACAATTAATTTTGTTGGGAAAGAAGTAGGACAAGCCTAACAAGCTCTTCTGAACATCATGATGGTTTTGCCCAACAAAATGCAAGTAGAGCACTCCCCTAGAAAACTGTTTGCTTAGAGTCCCATTATATGGACAAAGAAAGAGGAGAGAATACACTGAGAATCCTGTGGAAAGAGCTCTGCAGGATCTGCTCCTGGAGTTCCTGCAATGTATAATAAAAAAATGTGTCCATAGGCTCTGTGAAATCAACTTGTTTAATTACACTACTAATAAGAAGTAAGGGTAAAATGCTGAAGTGCTGCAAGGCTCAAGATTTCTTTTCATACAAGTCCTCCTCTAGGGAAGAAGAATATAATTAAAACCTTAGCTTTTACAGAAAGTATGGAGATCCAAAGAAACATGGGAGTTTGAAGGAAAGTCATTATTCTTGATCAAAGTTATTTGATAGAAAATGACAGTCTTCCTTTGCTAAATGTGCCTGCTTACGATGTAAGAAAAATGACTGTATTAACTTTTACTATGCCATCTTGGCTTAAAAGACAATTGCTGTCTCTGTTGCTTGTGATTAAATAATCTAAAATATTACTCTTGGAGGCAGATAATATTCTTTTGGTGAATTGATTCTGTCTGGTAATGCCAATCACTGGGAACATTTTAATGACTGCAGTCATAATATCATCCTTACTTGAAGAGACAATAAGTCATCAGCTACAATGACATCTACCATCCTTAGGGAAGTTTGGGCTGTAACACATGGCCTTCACCAGGTGTTTGTTGATGTAGGCTATAAATATCCAATGGGCTCGCTTGGTCTTTCAAAATGAAAATGTGGCCCAGGGCTTTTCTGCACTTCACAAAAGGCAAAGGAATGCCCTTGAAGATTAGCCCCAAGAATATCTTTGAATTTACCCTGAAGCAGAAGTGGCATTAATTGAAATGATAATATTTGCATGTGAGTCCTCAAGGAGAGTAATTTCTAGCCATGAGTCTTCCCCAGAGGCTCTGGGACAAGAAGGATTCAATTAAGAACTTGAAAATGACCATACTATGAAGCTAGACTAGATAACTCTAGAAATATGAGCTAAATATTGCAAACATCACATGGAAACTGCCTGTGAGCAGTCTGAAGATCCTCAGTTCCAAGGCAGCATGCAGAAAAGTATCCGCTTATTTGCTCTCTTATGAAAGCGACATAGTTAGCTTAAAGCTATCTATAATAACACTTGTGTAGCTACAGTGTAAGCATACACTTTGATAGGAAGCCAGAAAGAGTTTTTAAATGAGGGAATTATCATAATTTTGATAGTGCTTTGAAGTGTTTCTATGATCAGGCGACACTGCTCTTCCCACGAGATCACTCACCACAGAAATTACTGCTGCTTTGTCAAGACACTCTGGCTTAAAAAAGAGCACCACAACTCTGGAAGAGCTGCTCTGCCATTAGATTTCTTTGTCTCCACCTTTCCCGAGGGCAAATGTACAAAGATTTTATAGGTATTTCCCAAAATTATACTGGTTTATTTCTCAGGTTGCTGTAGGGACCAATTAACTCCTGGGAATTGCAAGTGCCAAAAATTGTGAGTAACAGATGAAAGCGTCAAAAAATTACTATTAGCTAAGGTGAACCAGAAAAAAAAGGTTAACTGCTATTTCCATAGCAGAAATATACCTCTTCCACCTGTTTTATTGAGTTATTTGGCAAATTGTAGGGGTGTCCAGCCCTAAGGCTGGGAAGCCAGTGTGTAGACAGAGCCAGCAGCAAGCCCAACTCCCCACAGCATCCTGTGTCAATGAAAGACCTCAGCTCGTCTGTCTGCACATGCAGCCTAAGGCTCCAGCAGGAACTGATGGCAGGTGTTGCTGGCAGGAGAGAGGAAGAAGAGCCTTGGGAAGGACAGCACTAAAGCAGCTGCTTTTCAATTCCATCTTCTCTCACTGCCTGGTTGGTGCCCTGGGCCTCCCTGAGGATACCAAGCATGAGCTCCCCACCATTGCAGCCCATCTGCAGCTAAAACTTCTTTGTTCAGGCCTCTGCCAGCAGATGAAACAGCACTTTTTCCCTGCTTTGACTCTCCCAGAGACATTGCTCAGTGTCCTCTCCATCTTCCTTGTAAGGCACAAAGAAAATCCCTCACTTTAGAAGGTATCTGGGAAGGTCAACCACCCAAGTCAATTAAACGATGCCACAGTCAGCACAGCCACACATAGATCTTGTATGCTCCTCTTTTTGCTAGAGTTACATTCTCCAAGGCTAATGCCTCTGCCAGTGATCAAGCACATGAATTATTTTCATTTTGTCCAGTGATTTCTACTGCCCATTCTCAGAAAATACATTACTTTTGGTTCAAGCTCCGGATAGAGTGTTTTAGATCACAGATCTTTTACAACAATATTTTCAAACATTAATGCTAAATACTGAATTATTACAAAAATAAATAAAGGGAATATAATTACAAACACAGTCAGGATGGTATTGAGTAAATTCACCACATACCTGTCAGCCCCAACTCCATCATGAATAAGAAATCTCCAGGGTAGTAGCTATTCATCTATCCATCAATTTTCACAACTTCTCTTAGCTTTCAAGTTAGAAACAGCAGCATTAGCTGCTGATCAGCTGATTAAGACATCATGATGGTGACAGATGGAGTTCCAGAAACTTACACTGGGAATTTGACTGATCTCAGAGATTTACATAAATTAAATAAAGAGGTTGTATTCAGCCTGGTGGAGCCAATGTCTTGATTTCCCTCACCAAAGGAATCTCATTCAACTATGCAGCCATTTATCAGATGATATGGTAATTGAAGTAGTGTCAGCAAGGCATCTTGGCAGTCTTCACTGAGTAGAGTTTGTAAATTTTTTGCAGAGGTACTGTTATTGCAGCCAGGAGCATCCACAAGAAGGCTGTACAAAGCTGGTAGGCAGAAATACAATCTTTTATTCAACTTACTGATAGATTTGGAGAAAATACCTAAGATTTCCAGCACAAATTCCTTTTTTTAGTTTTGAAACAGAACAATTACAGGTAAGTTTAAATTGCTGCTTAAGTGTGTCAGTCAGTGAGACTGGGACAATAGAGCAGTTTGTACCTGTGGGAGAGAAAGGAGCAGCAGCCACTCGGTCCCTTTGAACAGTGCAGTCCTTAAGCTGACAAGCTGATTACAGAGGAGTGGTAAAATAAAACCAGAACAGGCAGAGTCAGGCTGTGGGCTGGACTGGAGGGACCACAGTCCTGCACTGTGTCAGCAAATGTGTCTCAGAAAACTGGGGATCCCATGAAATGCTTCAAGGACCAGTTGTGTCCCTCTTGTACTGAACGCATCCTTTCAGAGAAAGCCTTGCATGGACATAAAGAGGTTGGGGAGGTGTTAACCTTCTGTTTCAAGGTCACTATCAGTGGCAGCTGGATAACAACCCCATCAGTGACACCTTTGCCAGGACACAAGGAAATCTTAGCAGATACGAGCGGGAAATGGCCAAGAGCAGTACACAGCAAATTATCCTGCCCATCACAGCATGCTGAAACAAGAAAAATTTGAATTCCCAAACTAGCTTCTACCAAAGGCCCTCTGAACTTTTTCCCACCTTTCAACACTCAGATATCCCAATATCTCTTGAGGGTAAAGTATTATTATGCAAAGGCTAAACAACTTGCATTCTGCTAGGGATAAATGATTTGCCTAAAGACAAAGAGCAAATCAGTGGCTTTGATTTATAGCTCTGCTCCAGCCTGACTGCAAGGGAAGACTTTTCTGGATTTGCACAGAGTCCCACTGAAGTCTCCAGCCCCACTGCAGAAAGAACCAGCGTAGGGTCAGAATCCAGCAGAGTCTCAGTACTCAATTTAGGAGACAGTAGTCACCTTTTTTCTTGCCCAAAGTTCTGCTTGAGGAGTAATGCCTGCAGTGTCCTTGCATTATGCATTTGACAGGAAAATTAAAAGATTATAACAAGAATACTAAAATGTGATAATGTATGTTCATATGCATTGCTACTCTTCTTAAAACTGTGTTTGAGCAATCTAGCTCTAACGTTTCTTGTTTCTACAGAACTCTTTGCTAGCTAATTTTGCAAGTGTGTCTGATCAGGCTCATTTAATTCATCATTTTTGTTTGACTCATTAATCTCTGCCTCTCCTTTGAAAGATAATCTGCATTTAATGGCTATGTTATGTAATATGCAGCAAGCCAGGAATATCTTGCACACTTTCAGAGGGCAATATTGTAATGTGTCACCAGATTTATCTATGCATCAAGATCTCATTTATAAGATGCTCAAAGTGCTTTCAATTACCAATGGGGTGAGGTTCTGAGCACCGCTGTAATTTGTTCCTGGGAGAATCTGAGGTTAAGAAATCAGTCATGTAAGAATGTTTCATGGTATAGCCATAATCACACATACACAAAGGAATTAATTAAAATGAAATTGTAATTTTTGTATTTTCTTATCAATACTTACCCCAAAGCTATCCCTTTTGGCAATCACTACACTAAGACTGATCATGAGCTAATCTTAGGATCTGATAGCAGGGAGAGTAAGTCCAGATCCTTCTGTTCCCCGTGCCCCTTGCAGCTCCCGTGAGGACAGCACAGTCTTTGCACCCCTGCCATCAGCAGGTAGGTACAATCCATTTCCAGCAGCAGGTGTCAATCTACACACCTTTTAGCCAGCAAGTGAAGGAGGTCGATGTTCTTAAAACATCTTTAAAGACACAAACTGACAGCAGATGGGGAAATTTAAAGATGTGACTGGGCAGTAAATCTGACCCACTATTGATTTCAATTCACCTTTTGTAATGTTTTCTAGACTGGAGAGGCAATAGCAGATAGACCATTCACCTGGGTCTGGCATTCCTTTTTTCACCTTTGTCCCATTATTCTTCCTGGAAGGTTTGCCCCATCCATTCTATGAAATTTGTGACAACTAAACTATGGGCACTTCTCCCATGCTCCTCTTATAGCCTCTAGGGCCTTACAGGCCGCAAAGGCCCATGGTAGCTTATGTAAGGATCCAAACATTAAATATATAGTTGATCAAAGTACTTCAAGATAACACTGCAAATACTCTTCCTATAGGTATTAGGATTCTTGACTTTAGATATAATCATAAAAACTTCCTCTCCTTTACTGCATTTTGGTTACTCATAGGCTGTTTTAGTGATTGGTATTCCATTTAAAATTTTCTAAATTTTCTTATACCTACCGATAAATACATAGACCCATTTTATTTTCATAATCTCTGTGCCAAGGACTGAATTTCATTAACAAGTTGAGATACCTAATTGGAGGAATCAAATACCATCTCTTTAAATCTTGTTTTATTTCTCATCCTGAATTCATTCCTATTTCTTAAATTTTATGAACATATACCTAATTGTAGTCAAACTAAAACTGGTAGACAAAATTTCCTTGCTCAGAGAAATCATGCTTTCCACTGTGATCCCATCATGGTACTTGCTCATTTTGCTACTACAACTCATTCCCAACTTACACCTGCTTTGCTCTGACAGTTCCTCTAGACTGTGTTGATCTGATACTATTTGGGTTTCTCCATTCTACTGAATAACTAACTGAGTTTGTCAATGGCTTTTCCCAGGAGAATTAGCCTGAAATTAGAGGTGAATCTTATTTCCTGTCCATTATAAAATTCTCTGCTTAGGGTCTCATAAATTTTCCCCATTCTCACTTGTTGTTAACAACTTAACAAGTTTGCTGTTAACAAGTGCCTCACACTGCA
Source organism: Parus major (assembly GCF_001522545.3). Taxonomy (NCBI): domain Eukaryota; kingdom Metazoa; phylum Chordata; class Aves; order Passeriformes; family Paridae; genus Parus; species Parus major. Next base: position 34,724,550 of record NC_031773.1, on the reverse strand, counting down.
CATTTCATTAAGAGGCTGTTTTTTCCTTCCTTTCTAAGAAATCATTAATGAAGGTATTAAAACTTGAGCAAACCCAGACATCCTCTAGATATCTCACCCATGTCTTACAGATTGCCACTCCTCATTATCTTTTGTTAACAGTTTTTCAGACAACTTCACTCTATGTGAACAGGTTTGTTTCCTGGTCAATTTGAATTAATTTGGAAAGCTGCTGTCAAATGCTCTATAAAAATCTAAACAACTGATAACTACTGGTCTGAATTCATCCAATAACCTTGCAATTTTATGAAAAAAAGAGCAGTCATTCAGTTTTTCATGCAAGAGCTGTACTTGGTAAATTCATGCCACTTAATGCTCTTGCTTTCATTATCTTCCCCAACTCCAGAAATGCCTTTTCTCCCCAACACTTTTTATTCCCCAACCTAATTATCAATATTAGAGTTATTAAAGGGCAGCACTCCGGCTGCCTAAGTATACATAATTGTTGTGTATTGCCACCCCAATTTTTCTGAAGCCCAGTAGTAGGTAATAATTGTTCCATTTCTATTCTGTCACTTGTCTACCATGTTTCTAACAATGGTTTGAAGTATGTGTAGAGGCTGTGCAGCCTAAAGCTGCTTTTTGCTTGGTCAAAGGCAATAATTTATCTTTCTACATAATTTCCAGATTATTGACACTTCCTTTTTCTACTTCCACACTTCTCTCTCAATATCTTTTCTCACTAAGTACTCAGCTATCTGGTGCCCTTTTCCTCTACCAGATTAAAGTTGCATGCTAATCCAGTCCAATGCCTTTATTCATAATCATGAGCATTTCTTTTCTTTGTTTCATATTCCTACGATTTCTTTCTTTCTTTCTTT
>NC_031773.1:34561704-34723555 GCF_001522545.3 Parus major | reverse complement strand
TCTTTCTTTCTTTCTTTCTTTCTTTCTTTCTTTCTTTCTTTCTTTCTTTCTTTCTTTCTTTCTTTCTTTCTTTCTTTCTTTCTTTCTTTCTTTCCACCTACCTTGTTCATAACTTATTGCCATTTGGCTGCACTGTAAAGAAACCATTATATTTGCCACTACAAAGTGCTAAAATACTACCTACTTCTGTTTTTATGACACAAGATATTACAAACAGAAAAGACCTGTACAATATAAAGGATTTTCCATATCACACATCTTCCCTATCATGGCATCAAAGACACATGAAAAAATTACATAATTCATGAATTAAGCAAACCAGAGCCTTGCTCAGTGACTGCACCTGCTGTCTGCCCTTGGAACACTCCTGGAGTTACACTAGTTTTAGCCAAAAGCACTACTCCATGTCTGTTCTTGAGTAATATCATCAGTAAACAGTCAAATCCTTAATACATACTAATTAAGTGAACAAAAGTGAGTATTTCACATAATGGCATGGAAAAAAGAATCTGGGTTTAAATCAGATTAAAACAAAGAATCGATTTTTCAACTCTGCAGCAATTATCCACTCCAGAGGACCGTCATCTGTCAGAACAGACAGCATCAATCTTCAGACATATTTTGATTGGGATATATTGCTTCCTATCTAACACAAGTGACAGAGCTCCATGAAAAAAATCCGAAAGTCTTGCTGAGGCTCCCTTTGTTGGATGATTGCTTTTTTACATTCAGGTTCTGTCCAACTCTCTAAGTTGGGTGTCGATTATTAATTTAATTTACAGTAAATAGTGTTAAGTTTTTCCCACAAGCTTATCTTTTACTTCAGGTTATGTCTTAATCTTTCCTACATACATTATCCTACTACCAAAATTTATTATATTCAGCATTTCTATCTACCTTACTGCATTAGTTGCATATTTTATGATAAGATTGATTGGTTTTTTCACCATGTTGACTAAGGGATCCTCAACAACCAGCTCAGATGCAGGCTGATCTATCTAGCAGACAAGTAAACTTAGCAAGTCTGACACACACTGTAGGAACCACGCTCTTTGGAAGTAGCACATTGCACTGCATTGTCTCAGCTGTTCAAATCTCTCTAGCTCTGCCAAAATAGCACTGGATAGCACATTAATTGAATCATTACTTCGAGGACACACAGAAGTCCCAGCTGTGCTGTGCTTTCAGACCACTGCATGTGACTCTTCTGGCACCAACTCTGATACAAATTAGAAGTTGCTAGCACAATGCAAAGTGCACATACCGACTTATTAGGAAGACAAACTCAATCTTGCCCAACTGAGCCAGTTCTGTTTATTTGAGTTTATCCCCTTGTCTGTACGTATCTGCACTTAGTTTGCTCAAGTCTGTAGAGCAAATGAACATGATGCATTTCCCTTAATCCCTTCATTTTAGCAAATCTCATTGTTTACACCGTTTTCTCAAATGTAGCTTCTGTATCAGAAGCTGCAAGTTTAATATATGTAGGGAGGAGGCAGTAGAATTCTGTCCTTTTATAAGCCTAGACAAATTATTTAGACACTTAAAATATTTAGCACCATTTTATACGCAATTACAAAATACAATTGCTGAACCTAAGTGAAATGCTTTTAAAGTTGCAATTGCATTTGCATACGTAATTTTAAAAATATGACTTTCATTTTCCCGCTTACTATGTGTGTAATTTTGATTATTTAGCCCCCATAGAAATTCTATGCAGCTATATCAACTAAATATTTACCCATGTTAATTTATTGTGCACACAAAAATAGCAAAATGCAAACCCCATCCATGCCTTTGAAGTTTTTGTATTAGGCAAGGTCACAGAAGAATGAATTATGTACCGACAGATGCAGAGAGGGCTTTTATGAACCATGATCCTGATATTTTGTCCTTAGTTTTTTATTTATCTGACTATTTTTCCCAGGTTGAACTAGGAGTTACTGAAAAATATGCTCTACAATAAGGAGATTGAAAAAGAACAAAAAAATTCCTGAGTGAACCATTTATCTCCTACTGAATTGTGTGAACTAATCTGAGTTCAAGCAAGAGCTCCCCCTAAGCAGTTCATATATTTTAATATGGTACAAGCACTCAGGATACATGGTACAGTTTACAGCTTAACTGGGTTTAAAACTAGAGGAAAACATCTGCAGCTGCACAGTACACTGGGTGAAATCCTGACCAGGCTTCTGGCTCACCAGCCTCAACCAGGCACAAGAAGGCACTACGGAAGTCTTGATCTTTTACTGCTTCTCAAACCCTCCACATTTAGCTGTGATAGTCAACCAGCACTTTTCTCAAGCAAAAATAACATTTTACAGATGATGGTAACTGTAGGAGGAATATTTTAAAGTTAATGTTTCATTAATTTTGTCCAGTGCAAATTTTCAGCTCTCTCCTATCATGGTGGTTCCACTGGAGATTATCATTAACTGGACCTGCTGATGTCAACTAATCCTCTGTAGATAACTTTTAGTTAGTCTTTTCAGAATTTAGTCCTAATTGCTTTCTCTGTAAGCTTTTTCCCAGAGTCACAGTTCCAATTCTTGCTTTTTTGTCTTGGCTTTTTTTTTAACTCGCTTTTTTTTTGGTCCCTATTTTTGGTTGGGATCTTCCTCTGCTTGTCCTTTACAGCTGAACAGATCTTCAGGAAACAATCAAGAACCCCTCCTCAAACTGCCTCTGCTCTCCACACTGACATGTTCTCCTTTGGAGCAACACATCTGTCTTTGGGGTTACTTACCTGCTACAGTTAATCTACTTTTGATATCAACCTTATAGACATTTTAAATGGACAGAACTGCTCTGATTTACACACACACACACACACACACACACACACACACACATATATATATATATGGAAATATATATGCTGATTTTGTGCTAAGACTTCTATTATTACATCATTACTGTAACCTCCATAGAAATGTATTTGAAACATATCAATTAGCCAAGCAGATGAGTGGGATGAGAAAAATATGTGTTATATCCATGACTGTAAAACAGAAACAATCTATTGTTTAACAATATTGTCTAACAATATTTTGGTATAAATATAAAGAGTTAATGGATCTAAAAGTGCACCTCTGAAAATGGTAACATTTCTTTAAATCACTTGTGAGTATTTAATCTTTTTAAGGGCCAGATTCACATTTTTGCTTGTGCCTATTCCAACCTTTTGACAGTTTTATTGTTGAAAAATTCAAGGTACATCTCATAATTGCACCAGGAACATGCATTTATCACTGGCAACAGCTCTGTGCCACATGAAATGAATTACTGTAATAGACATGTCATGTAATGGCATCATATTATCCTCTCCCTCTTTCTCCTCACCTTCTGCAATGAGCAGGTCAAAAATGATGGTAAGTAGAACAGACAAAATGACTCCTGAAAAAGTTCAGTAAGCAAAATGATGCCTGCTAAAAATAATGCTCTAGCACTACCATGAGTAATTAACTCCAGATTCAATATACCACATAATGAAAATGCTATACTGGGGCTTGAGCCCTAATGCTGCTGCTCAGCCCTAGCAGTTCAGCAGGGAGTGAGGCACTTCGGTGGATCAGGCATGAAGGTCAGCAAAACGGAAGACCAGGGCCCCTTAGATCCTTCTGTCCTGGTTTCTACACTGCAGCCCTCTATTACTGCTAAAAGGCAAGGTGATACAAGGCAAAACCTCACTCAGGCTCTCCCTGCTGTTCTACAGTTGCTGTGGCCTGAGAAGCAAAGAAATAGAACTATGTCAGACAGGGCAGGAGGTGACACATGGGATGTGTGCCATGAGGATCCAGTCTCATCATGACCCGGTTCATGAAGTTCTCACTAAGCCTTGCACCATTAGTCCAGATTCTAATGGGTTAGGTTTGGACAAAGTAAACACAGAGAGAGGGGAATATGGGCTAATTTGCTGCTTCAAACCATAGAAAGGAGTATCTGTAGTTTGATATCAGCCCCTGAAAGGAAAGAACCACTGGTAGGGGGCAGCACATCTCCTTTTAACCATTTGGGTTTTTAATTTTAATTAGATTTTGGCCACAATATATGTGGCTGCTAACTCAAAGTTAAGTTTCAGCATAAAGAAGCTTTAATTTCCCAAGCACACCCTCATTACTTCACATAATTCCAGCCTTACCTTCATTAAACTTTCCTCACAAATATCTTTGTGCTCATTTTTCCATCCCATCTGTAAGACAGCCTCAGTCATGTTATTCTCAATACTGTTTCCCTAACATGGGGTATATGTGCTTAATTCTCAGAAAAGCTGGGAATGTTATCAGCTCACTGAATTGTTTCTTCCCACTTTCCTAGCAATGTGCAGCAGAGTGCCTCTGACAGCAGTGCGACTCTGAATGGTGGCTTCCATGCTGAAGGTGCTGCTTAAAGGAACGAGATATATTTTTGTTACAAATAGGAGGAAGCAGCAAATTAGTCAGCAAAATGTGATTTTCTGTTATTAAGATACCAAATACTCCTAAGTCAATTTACAAGCCAAAGGCTCTAGCTTCTTTTCCTCCTACACCCTGCAGCTCAGCTGAGGAGCTTTCAAAGGATATGAGTCCCTTTAAAGTTCTGCTTTTACTGAAGACACTGAGCTGAGAGCAAATAAACAGCTCTTCATTTGGTTTTGTATGAAAATGTTCAACTTGAAAGCAGCTCAGCCAGACTGAAGTGCTGCTGATTGCAATGGCCACACTGGGGAAGAAACACACATGTTCTCTAATGTTTGATTAGGAGGTGTGCTGCCAGTGAGATTTTAGAGGGAAGTGCCATTTCTCTCTCCTCTTGTCCTTCCAGGGATGCTTCCAAGGTGGTCATGCCCTTTGGGTCAGCTTATTCAACACTCATGGACAGAGACATGTAGCAGAAAAAGGAAGGGCAAGGACCCCTCTGGGGGAAGTACCTCCTAGCCTCTCATATTTCATCTTATAGTCCACTATCTCCTCTTAATGTGAAAGCTCTCTGTTGGCACCCAAGACAACTCCTCAGGCCCGCTGAACTCCTGATCCAGACCTAAGCACAGGGGAAAAAAGGGGTATGAAAGGTACATTTACATACCCTACTGACATATGCATATTGGATGGCCAAAATTCTAGCCCCAGTGAAGTGCTTAAAGGTAGGATACTAAAAACATACTAATTTAAGCCTCAGCTCTGCTTACCTTGGTTCCAAGCATCAAAGCTGCCTGTTGTGCTTTGCAAAATCAGAACCTTAAAAATTTCCTTCAACCTTTCAGCAGACTAAGATGTGCAATACAGAAGAAAACATCTTTATTGCTAGAGAAAAAAGGTATTCTGGCATTGAAAGCTGTATTTTAAAAAATACAGGGCAGGCTTTTACTCCCAGTGATGTCAATGTCAAAGCTCCAATTGACTTCACTGGGAACATGATTGTATCCAATGGGTAAATAATTGCACATATTTCACATCTCATTGTTACCGAAAACTGTTCTTCAAAAAAGGAAAATAATAGCCTGGATTCAAGGACTCTATTAAAAAGTCATTTGAACTGCATTCTAGCTGAAATCACTTTTACCAATGAAAAGATCTTTTTGTTTATTCAAAATTTACATAATTAGAAAAGCACAAGAGACTTCTCCTTTCTCTATTCTTAGTCCTGTTGGTCTTGAAGTGCTTAAGAGTATCTGAAAGCCCAGAGTTTGTATTTTTCTTGGTTCTCTGCTTTCTACTAGTTCCAGCATTTTAATATGTTTTGAAAAATTCATCATGTCAAAAAATACCTTCTCTTGCATGGTTTTCATTGTAAAACATCAGCATATCTACTCAGTTATTAAACTGTTATCTCAGTAAAATGGGAACACAATCAAAAGGTTGGGCATTATTTATCTTAGCTATGTCTCCACATCAGAAAATTAAGACAGTGATGAATTACACATTACTATACAAAATTTTATTATCAGAGACAAAATTCAAATTTGTTTTGGTTAAAATACAGAAGATCAAGTTTCTCTTAAAAAAAATTCCATTTAGTTAGTCCTTAAGAGTGGAATAAAAATTTTAAGTTGAACACACAGTGGTCCCATATTTATGTAATCATTTTTAAAGGCATTTAACAAAAAACACTGTTCTCAGAAATTCAAATATTTTATTTGGCTTATGTTTTCATTTAATTTCTGATTAGTTCTATATTTGCTAATTAGCACTGTAAGAATAATTCTGCCTTTATTCAAAAAGCCTAGAATGCTCCAAAGCAACAAAAAACTTTGTTCAATGTGGCATTTTAGATATACAGAGAATCAGTAAACATCTCCCTTCTATATGCAAAATATATCCTTTTCTGTGAAAAAAAATAAATCAAAAAAAAAGCAGAGAGAGTAGTTGGCTCTATATAAAGCTGTGATTTTAAATTCAGCAAAAACATATCACCATATACTGCACCTGAAACCTATGTAGAAACATATTTCAACCTAAATCACTTTCCAGAAATACTAGTTCAGTCATATGCAGGAGTTTACAGTGAATATACATTAATTTGAAGTTTATAATTAATTCCACAGACATCAGAGGGACTGCCTACAGATTTATACATATGGTTGAGTCTCGGTCAACACAGCCTCACATCCTGCCTTACATCCAACTGTTTTGCTGAGTTGAAACTGCTTGAGTTAGCTGTATAAATAAAAATAACCAATGAATAATTTTTCAAAGCAAAATATCCAGAACTAGAAGCTATACATGCATGTACACATGATACATAGAAAGAAAAATGTGGTATTATGCAATCATCTGTATTTTCTCTGTATGAAAATGGCATTCTGATCTAGCAAATAGACATTTATATGAAAATATTGGTGAACTGTATAAAAAGAGTCAGTTTACTTGACACCTCTTACATGACAAAAACCTGAATTCCCAAGACTACAGATTTGAGAACTACTAATTACAATATTCAGAATTAATCTAAGGTTAAGACAGAATTAACAGAGGGACTCATCCATTATAACCAGCATAAACAGCTGCAGGATGACTTCTTTCTTCTTAAGGTGTCAAACTTACATGTGGAGTCTTTTTGAAAAATAATGAAATTTAACATCAATCCTTTATTTTCAACAATATGATCTATTTATGTCATTGATGTGTGTGTAGTTAGTTTTCAGAGAACCAGTTTATATTTACTTCTGCAAAAATACAGCAACTGAACACCTGCCAAAAAAGCATCATACTGGGAGATACAATCTCTGTTTTTATAAGGCTGTATGTTTCACCCACACCAAAGCCTATTGTCTCTCAAACATTACAACAACATAGCAAAATTACATTTACACATATAATAAAGCTGTCTTTATACAGGGTCATTATACAGTAATTACAATGATTTTTCCATTGAAAACCGTCAAAGTTTGTTTTTTCTTCACAGAGTGTCTAAGTCCAGGAAAGTCCATCTCTGTTGAAATCTATTGTTTGCAGGAAAAAGAGAGGGTAAGTAGCCACGCTCTTCACAGTACAGTATTCTACAGTTCTCAAAAAAAAAATTATAAAGCTTTATCACATTGGAACCAATCACAAAATATTATCCAAATGAAAAGCCAAAGAAAAATGAAAAACATTTGTCATCCAATATATGCTACTGAAACCTAGATACAAATTCACAAAACATCCTGTACAGCACCCGAGCTGACACCTCCAGGGCTGTTTTGGGAACAGTGGGGTAGATCCTCAGCTGGAATTCACATCAGTCACTTCAACAGATCTACCTCACTGGGCATCAACAGAGGCTCTGCGGCCACACAAGCTCCACCAGTTTGGCCACAGATTATTCTGAAATTACAGAAACCAACGTATTAAGTGGAGTGAAGCGTATCACAAAGAACTGAGACTGCATCTTGGCTGCTGGCCTGGTCCATTGTACCATGGCTATCCTGATCAAGCAAATCCAAGTGATGCTGTCCAGAAAACGCTGGGGGACTCTGGCAAAAGCCTCCGGCTCACGACTGCCTGCTGCAGCACAGCCCCTCTGCTCTCACAAAGCTGCTCACCTGTGTTCTCTACCAACATTGCTTCGATATTCTCAGGAAATGGTACACATCAAATAAGCAAAGCATTCTGAAATACTGATTGGCAAGGTCACACTTACTTCACTAGTAACAAATCAGTCAAATATAAATGCCTTTTCTTCTGAGAAATAACATTTGGTCTGACTCACAGCACTTCTCATGTGGGTGATTCTCCTCAAACATACCTCAATGAAACTGGCTCCATATGTCTTTTAAATTCCGGCCTCAAACTGTGTTACCGTATTCTAAGGTCAAGCTCAGAATGCCCCTCCACTGCCAGCATGGACACGAGAGAGAGCCAAGTTTAACCAGATTCTTCAAAATAATCTTGATTTTAAAATTCTGCCTAATGAGGGTGTGTGGCCTTACTTTGGTGAAAAATCCTTCCTCCCCTTCCTTCCCACTGAAAACAAAATTACCCATGTCAGCATGAACTACCTGCTCAAGTCAGAGTGGTTTCAGTGGGTTTCAGAACTGGTATTAAGACCAGCAGAAGCTTGCACAGTCATATGAGAGACAAAGTGACCAACTTTTTTTACATCTTTGTATGCAAAAAGAGAGCTGCACAGTCACTGGTGCCATATGGGTTTACGAAGGCATCTGATTGTTTTTGTTTGGGTTTTTTGTATTTTATGGTATGAGTAAAATTACTACTATTACTAGAATTATTACCAGAAATAATTTGTAGTATATCCTTATAACCCACTTGTTCAAAAAAGCCCAAGAAATTCCTGGTACACTTTCAAATATTAACAAAAACATCAAAAGGAAAATGTATCTGTTCCTATTCACACTTGCAAATCAAATATTTGACTGTATGAAAATATTTCTGAAGAGGGACACTATAATAATCCTTTACAAACATTTTGGTCAACACTTTTCAGCTGTGATGGCCAGAGCTGAGGTCTTTTTTTTCTGAGCAGTGCAGGCTCATTAGCTGGACCTTTGCTTTCTGCTAGCACAAGGCAATGACATTCATCTCTGAAGATCACTCACAACCCATAGTCAGCCAAGGGACCTTGTGTCTCTTCCACACAGATGAAAGGAAGTTGGATGGAGCCTTTCTGCATTTCAGTGGTTCCCAGCTGCTTTCCTAACCCAGGTGGTTTGGCACCAGTGGCAGGTGATACAGCCAGCAGTTTACTGACTGCTCCATCCATAGCTGAGCAAACAGACTTTCTTTAGGCTGCTCCACAGCTGGATGGTCCTTATACTCCTTCATGCTCATACTGACACTGGCTATATCCTGCTTAGGACAGGTAGCCTGATATGGTGAGTACTCATAGCAAGAGTGCTGCTAAGCTGATTATATACATTAGCAGTTTTCAAACCCTCATCCATTTTCCTCAAAGATAAAGTTGCACATTTGACTCAAAGTCTATTTTCAGTATCATTTATGATCATGTGGAAGACCAAAACCTTATTATGCAGGTATCTAAATAAAGGCACCTTCCCATGCAAATATTACCTTTGCTTTATTCTATCCTAATAATTAGATTTTTATGGGAAAAGTATGTCTATGGAGGATTTTACACACACACACACACACACACACACATACACTTTTCATTTTTTATTACTTTTGACTAAAGAATTAATTGTATGGTTCAGGATCTTTGCTGTGAAAGCACCCTTCTGCATCAGGGCATATTTCCTTTGGCACTCTAAAGATCAGTGAAATATCTACAACAGCCCAAAAACTACACAAAATTCACCTTCAGTTTCCAGCGTAGTATCAGAATTCTTGCTATATTCACTGAAAAGATAATCAAATTTAGATGCACTTGAGAACACATTAGGGTTTTTTTTTTATCATACATAACAAATGTCCAAGTACTCCCAGTAATAGCAGAAATGACATGTCATTTCAGAAGAATGTTTTCACAGTGTTCTGCCCTCGTCACAATTAGTAGCTACTACCATTTTAACAGCTATTAGCAGTGGATACAAGAATAATTCTACCAGCTACAAAGTAATAGGCCAGATACTTGTACTGGACAATTTTATAAAAAATACAATAGCTATTTTGTTATGCTGGCATAGAATCATGTCTACTCATAAGTCTTCCTATATGATTTAGGAAGCCATATCAATTAATAACTACAAAGGATCCTGAGTCATACAAAGGCTGATTAGAGAATTTACTCTCATCAAATCTCTATAAAATGACACCCATGTCCATGTCCACACTGCATTCACATTTTGCATGATCTCTCACTAGAAAGGACACTAGAAAGAAGAAAGTCAAATACTAGAAAATGCTGAAAAGTATGGAGTATTTGGCTTCCTAATCACCATCTAAATCATAAAAATGAGGACCATCTTTAGATACGGACAAGGGAAGAAAAGGACTGGGAAAAGAGAAAGAAAATCAATATGATAAATTGATTTTTCTAAGCAGCATTAGAACTTTCCATGAGGAATCAACTATTCTTTAACACACAGCTGTGTGAAATTTCTTAAAAAAAGGGTTTTAAAGACATATAATAAAATATAGGGTGTCTGAATATTGCAGAAAACAATTATTTTTTTATATATATTTAATCCATTTAAATTTAATCCTGATTCAGTGTGAAACAGCAAAATACAAAACATAAAAAATAAAATAATAGAGAATTATAATGGAAAGGCCAGTTCAACCTTAGAGCAATAATACTAACATTATTAGAATACAATTATAAGCAACACATCAATGGGTATCTATCATATATACATTTGGGTCTTGGTATCTGTGGTAGACCAGTTGCTCAAGGCCACTAAAATACCAATTTACATCCAACACCAGCTAAATGTGCAAGAAGTTCAATCCAAATGAGCAAGAGTTGAAATTTCTGTGCACTGTGCAAAACACACAGGCTGTAGCGAAATTTTGACTTTGGAATATACTGTTATCAGTGGGAAGACCAGAAACTTTTATGTGCATCTTGCAAGGTATGTAGTTTAATCTGTGGTTCTGGAAAAGTCATCAAAGACAATACTGTATAAAATTGTAAAGGGACAGACCATTTCACACTCTTCTGTTCTCTGAAATCCTCCAAGCAATTCATATTTGAGGACTTGGCTTTCTGCACACTCTTTGGATATCACAATTTTGGCCTTCATTACAGGGTAGAGGTTACATTAAATAGTATTTGGCTTGCTTTTTTATTATTAAAAAAACCCAAAAACTCTGCATGTGATTTTTCTCAGTAGAAATTAAAAATGTGACGCTACACACTGGCATTGAGGTTGAGTTTGGTCAACCGCATAAAATAATACTTTTCACTTTTAAATGCCTTTCATAAGAAGATATTCAAGTGCTTTGCTAACATTAGTCAAGCCTCACAACACCCCTGTGAGGTAGGTAAAATACAAAGGAGGAGGAGGATTTCACTCAGCTTTAACATGATAATGTCTCTGGGCAGCAGGTTCACTAGCACAGCAACATAGCACAAAGGTTTAGGGCTTACTAAGGCAAAGAGTTAACAGTACAAGAGCACAGGATTCCCTCTTCTTTTGGTTATATGTGAGTCAAGCTAATGTGCTGCACAGCACCAAACAGCTGAAAAAATGCCCACGTAAGGATTTCATGCACCCAACCCACAGACACCCTCCAAAAATAAAGGGCACACAACAACAGGCACCAAGATCAGTACAACAGCTTAGTTACAGGATAGGTCTGCTAGTTTTTGAGGAGCAGAATACCTTGGGAATGAGAGCCCAGAAAACAATACTGTCTCCACACAACTCTGAAAATATCAGAAGATCCTTGGGTTTAGTTCTTTTCACACTAATGTTTCATTTCACAGCTTACTGGGGATAAGCAACTGCAAGTGTAAAGCGTGTTGGTAACTTCCATGCCTTGTGAGGGCAACCAGACAGAATGGCTACTCTCTACTTTAGTGGGCCATGTGCTCCCAATGTACATGGCCATGATGTGGTCAGATGGTTGGGATAGGTTGGGACGGGATAAAGAAACTGTCCCATATCTATATTCTACCTCTGAAGCCGCTGCAATCTGACTCCTGAAAACTGTATTCTTGTGGCTTTTTCCTCCAGTGTGGATACGAGAGAGTATTTGCCCTCACCAGTTTTATCCTCAACATTTAGCTCCAGAGTGCAGACAGTCATTGTACAATTCCACTGTGTCACTGATCTTTCAAATTAAGGATTGAGAAGAAATAAACACAATTAAGAAAAATGTCATTCATGAACAATAGTCTACATGAAGTACAAGGGAACCAAAAGAAAACCATGTTCTCAGTATTAGTCAATACAAATAAACACATGTATACCCCCTCACTCTCTCCATATTTCACTTTTCAATTATGGCATAAATCATACATTCCATATTTGCAGAAGTGTTGCCTATATAGAGAATCTGACCTGTCTGTCATAATAAATCACTACAGAGCTGGTCTACCACATGCAAGGCACCCCTCTTGGGCAATTTTAAGTCTTTGCATGCAAGATATTCTCCCTTTTTCCTAATTTCCATTTGAATCTTATGTTTATTTATAATACTTGTGCACTGTGAGCTACAAAACTTACTAGTGCACAGGCTGGGTGACCTGCATGATCCGTTGTATCAGTGCCTTGTAAAGTAGCTGAGAAGAGGTGGTTCATGGATTCTGTGAAATCAATGCAAAGCTCCTGCCCCCACACACATTTGCAGTTGAAACTACAGAGTTTCATTGATCAGCAGTGAACAAATGTATATGATTATAACACGGTGATGATGTCCTTCTCATTTTCTCTCTCTAACCCTGCTCCTGGCCTTTTTCTCTTTCTCCTCTCTCACTATTCTGATTATTTAAATGTAGGAATATGGAGACTGCAGATACAACTGGTAATTCAAAAAATGAGCTGGCATCTTTCTAATCATTAGGAGACAATCTGAGTGGTAGACAAACTGGCAGCAAGTGGGAAAGTAGATTTTACATCTCATACCACCCCAAGCTGGAAGCCTTCTGCATTTCCTTTTCCTTGCTTTCCTTTTTTTCATCAAAATAGTGATTGTCATAGAGTCTTTGTGCTTTGTATAATGCCCAACTTCGATGTAACTGGAACTCACATACAAAATGTGGCTGTTATACATAAGCATGCTAAAATACAGGCAAAGACAGTACAAGCATGCACAAAATAGCCTTTGAAGGATTTTTTGTTTGTTTTTTTCCCGACATCTACATGCACCACTTAATATCATGTTTGGTTGTGTACACTGAGGACTGGGTTTCACAAGCATTCATGATCTTCTCTTCTGAAAATCTTCTTGACAATTTCACAAGAGTTCAGTGTAAAAAGAAAAATCCACAATGAAAAAAACAATCAAACAAAAAAACCTTATCCCTGCAGTCTGATCTCGTCTTCATGATTTTCATGTTGAACACTTTTAAAATGTCTCCTCTTCCTCTTGCAGTGAGTCATGTTTAAATGATTGGCTAAAAAGACAGATTACTGTGTCAAGGATTTTCTTAGCCACTGGAACAGTTCTTCCTTATAAAGCCTTTGCCACCTCACATTGGCTTCCACTGTTTCCACAGCACGAGAGAAAGAGACAGCAGCACCCCCTTCGTAACTCTTTATAAAGTTCTTTAGCTGGAAATAAAAGTTAACAGGTTAAATTTGCCACAACTAAAGGAAGCAAATATTTCCAGTGCACACAAATAAGTCAGCCATTTAGGACAAACTTCCACAACCAATGTAGAAGTAAATGCAGCATCAGGTAGAAAGATTTAATAGGAAATGTATTAAGACAGCAAACTGTCAATTAGATGTGATGCAATTGTTTCACATTGCACTGGAAGATATTGATATGTCAGTGCTGGATCACATTAATATAATTACCTCCTACCCTCCTGCAGCTCAACTGCTGCACTGCGTAGATGGCTGCTCTAAACTTTTATTTGTATCTAAGAAACAAAACTTCAAGCAATGGAATTGCTTCTAATTAAGGTTTATATGCAAATATCAGCAGAAGGCAGCCCTGATGCCCTTTGGTTTTATCAAGCTTCAAAACACATTAATTTTATTTTGATGTGCAGATCCTTTTTCGTTACATCACACAGGTCAGTTGCTGAAAAAAGGAATGATGGTTACAGTGAGAAGAGAATGGCAAAATAGCAAGCGGCCATGCATTTGACAATCGTTGAATACCTGAAACATACTCCTTCCCTTATGAGAAAACTTTCATCTTTTTTTCTGCAGACTGAAAAGGTTCTTGCTCTGCTCTTGTGTATTTTCAAAGTATGGCACCAGCACCTGGATTATTATAACCAGTGGTGCTGGCAGGTTTTCAATTGTTGTTCTTTCCAAGTGAGATTTGCTAGGCTGATCAGCACAGTAGATGGCAGATTATGTTGACTAGTACAAAATTTGATGGTTTTAGCAACACTTATGAATAACTAGTTAATTTTTTATCTTTTTTTTTTTACCAGTGACACCAAATTTACCTCAGTTTCTAAATTCTGACTTCCAGCAACATCTTTGTGCCTGGGCTCAGAACTGAAAAGGTTGATTCTGCAACTGTCTCATTCCATCACAGTAAAAAGCATGAAAGAGACCTGGAAACTATCAAAATCAGACTTTACCTGATCTCTGTACTTTTTATACCAAAATGTTTACAATACCAGTTTCTTTTAGGGAAGTATAACCAAGCAGCTCACCAATCCTATCACGAAGGCAGAAACTAAGAGTTCAGAAGGCTTCCTTGTGCAGGGCAGACACTCAGATCTGACCAACAGTGTCATCCCCAGCTAGGGGTAGGAAACCACCTATGGCTCCTCCTTAAGCTACTGAGGCCACCAGACTTGAGTACAGACAAATGGTTGGATAACATCAGAGCACAGAGTTCAAGTAATGGTGGTTGTGCTGCGTAAGAATCACTGTATCCATTTGGAGCAGCATTGAGTAGATGCTAAACAGAGTGTAGCACAACTGCACAATTACCTCACTCAGGACAGATGTAAAGTTAAAATGAAAAATCATTCCCATCTGTGATAGACTGGCATTTAAGAAACAAGGAGAAACACCTAAGGAAGTTTAGGCTGCCGGAGGCTGATGGGAGCTTTTCTCCTGGCCAATAACTGGCCATTTCTGAGAACTGACAGTAGTTTTGACCATTGAAAAGCGAGATCAACCTATGAACACCACCTAAAGACCTTAGCCTGGGAATCTGTCTCTTTGTTTCCTGGCTGTGAAAGGTAACAGAGCTCCAGCTGGCCTCCCGTTCCCTGCCCAGGCCATGTGGCCCGGGTGGGGGCTGTGCTGGGCCCAGCGGCTCCGGGCTGGGAGATGGGGCCTGCGGGGCTTGCCCTGGGCTCTGGCCAGGCCAGGCCGGTCCCTGGCTTGGCTGCAGTTTCTGCCGCTGCTGAGTTTCACCAGAGACAACAGAGTAAGGAGAGAGAAAGCCATTGATCTGCGGGCAGGCTGAGACAGGACTACACTTTCTAGAGCAGCCATGAAGAATCTCCCATCACAGACAACTCCAGCTGCTGCTCCAGCAGAGATCACAGAACAATCTACAAAGCCTGGGCAAGATTTTAACCCTTTCATTACCCAGATGAGACTTGCAGATTAATCCTTTTTTTCCAGAGAAACAGGGGAAGAGAGAGAGTGATCAACAGGTAAAGAGACAACAAAAACTATCAAAGATGGTGTAGAAAGAAATTAAGCTTCAGATGGGGGAGAGAAATAAGGAGATGCTTTAATAAGCTGAAATATTCTTTTGCTAAAACTATGGAGATAGCACAGACAACAGTGTTCTGAAAAAACTCCTTTAATTCATGAGAGAGTACTTTAGGGAGAATAGAGTATTTCAAAGTGTGTATCGGAGCAAAAGTAATTCATTGATAAAGCTGAGTAAAATGGTGAAGTAGTTGTGATCTTATGTGATGCTGGAGCAGAAACAGAGAAGTGAGAGTTGTTGAAAATTTGTGGCCCTTAAGTGGCAAAGAGAAAACTTCTGTTTCCAGAGATGGTCACAGAGACAGATGAAGAGAACTTTTTCCTTTGAATAACTCATCCTTAAAATGACACCCCTTGACCCATGACCCATAACACACCTCAGAGTGATGTGAAATGGGAGGAAAGAACTGATGACAGAGTTTTCCAGGCAGCTGGCATCAGAAAAATAGAAAACCATGAGAAAAATGGTTTTATTATGAAAAACTCCATAGATTAGCAGAAGAGAACTTCTTTTTCTCTACAAAGACTGATGAAAAGACTATAGCAAAGTTGGGACTTCTAAACACCAGGTTTTGTCGTCTCTGTGTTATCATGTGAACAAGGAGAATGGTTGGGTAGTGGGGAAAAAGGAGTTCTGGAAGTTTTATTCTGGTTTCTTATTCTTGTTGTTTTGTTAATAAACTTTCTTTATTCCTTTTAAGTTTTATACCTGTTTTGCTCTTCTTCTAATCCATATCTCACAGAAAGAAATGAGTACGTTTTCTAGTGATTTTTTAGCTAATGGTAAACCACAACACCATATAAATAAGAAGTACAAATTATTGTGGTGTAATTTGATCAGCATATTCAGTTAGCAGATTTTCTCACATGGAAAATACTGTGAGAAAGAGAAAACCACAGAGCACATTGGCAGGTTCTACTTTCAACACTGATGTTTTCAAGGACTGCCTTCTGCAGAACAAGCTAATTATGATAGAAATATCTCATCTTCAGTTTCTCAACCAATAGTCAAGAGAAAAAGACTAATCTTCATATCCAGCCAAGCACAAAGAACTGCCTGCACAATCCCCCTCCTGACACCACCTCTACACACGTGTGTTTTTGCAATCTGTTCCTCGTCCTTGTGCTGCCCAACAGGTTGGTGTTGCAAAGGCAGTTGGGCCTTCAACAGCAGCAGAGAGAACAGAGTTTCTGGACAATCTTGTTATTGTTCCTGCCCTGCTCCCCAATTACACTGAACACAATCTCACATGACAAAATAATTTTAAAATTACCTCTCTTAGTTCTCCTTCAGTATTGAGGAATTCTGTGACCCCACTGACAAGCTTTGAATTCATAAATAACGCTTCTCCATACCTACAAGGAAAAAGAGAAGATGCACAGAGAGTTACTGCAAGAGCCAGGTAAACTGAAAATTAGAAAGTAATTTTCTGTAAGCAAGGGAGAAGGCACAGGACTGATTTTGGGGGATCAAGGGAACAGCACTGGAACTGGGTACTGGTATTTCAGGCTAAAAAACTAGACTGAGACCTCCTTCTAGGCTGAAATGTTTGTAATTATTAAGACAGATGCTATTAAGCAGAATGGGTTTAACTACAGGCACAGATGAGTGCTCCAGAGGAGGAGAGGACCAAACCACCTCCCGCTTAATGGAACAGAGCGGACTAGGGGTGACCTCATGCAGCCTACATCTCCCTCATGAGGGAAAGAGGAGGGGCAGACACTGATCTCTTCTCTGTGGTGATCTGTGGCAGGACCTGAGGAAATGGCCTGAAGTTGTGTCAGGGGAAGTTTAGGCTGGATATCAAGTTCTTCACCCGGAGTGTGGCTGGGCACCGGAACAGGCTCCCAAGGGAAATGCTCACAGTACCAAACCTATCTGAGCTGAAGCAGTGTTTGGACAGTGCTCTTGGGCACACAGTGTGACTCTTGGGAATGGTGCTCTGCAGGATTAGGAATTGGACTCATTGATCCTTGTGGATCCCTTCCAACTCAGTTTTTTCTGTGATTCTGTAAAATACAGCTCAAAATACAGGTGCCAATGAAGGAGCAGAGCAGCAACTATGGAGAATAGTTCTGAGGAACCCTTCAAGTTGTACCATTAAATCAGACTTTTTGATGTGCTGCAGCCTTCTCTTCATTTTGTATTCATCCACCTCATCTGCATTACAAATGGTCTCTCAAAAACTGAACTGAATCAAATTTTCTTGTTCCAGTACCTGGTAATTAAAATAAATAATGCTGATAGGAATAATACTACTAAAATAATCCCCTGGGCCACAACATAACATTTCAAAGAATCAACCCGGAATGAAAATTTGAAAGCTTGGGAAGGAATATTTAAAGGATATGCAGAAGTAATCAGCAATGACCTTTGGCAGGCAGTTACTCTGAAACTGGCCATTCAATTCCTCCTGTTCATTTGTTTTTCCACAAGTTTTTTTCAACCCTCCAAATGAAGCACTACATCACTGCTGACCAGATCTCTCCCTGAATTTTACATTTCATGTTGGAATAGTTTGTGGGATTTGTTGTTTTGGGGCTTGGGATTTTTTCAGTTTCCAGCATGAAGAGTATAATTCCTTTAGAAACCAGAAGTAAGTCAATTTAGATGTCATTCAGCATAGTAAAAGGCACTTGATAAATAGCTATATATATCTACATGTGTGTCCAAAGCAGTGTCTAGCTAATCTGAACATGACTGGTTTTAAGATAGGGAATCCAGATGTCCTGTCAGACAATTTTAAGTATTACCAATAGACTTTACTGAAATTATGTTCATCTGGGGGAACAATTCAATTTATTGTCCACTTTTACAGACTGATTTATAGAAGGAGTTCAAAATTCAAAGTGAAATGAACTGGCACAGTCACAGCTTTCTGTTCTGCCTCTGTTAATCCCAAATTGATTACCCTTAAATGTTGAGGTACTCTCAGCCACAGTTCTTTCAAAGACGAAAAAGAAAGAGAAGAAGGACAGCCAAAGCAATAGGTATAGAAAGATGGGGAGGAAAGGGAACTAATATCTCTTTGAGTAGGTTCTGTTTTAGGGAAGGTTTATGCTATATTGCTTGCTATCTTGAGCTCTTACGAGGAGAAATGCTGTTAGAGGTATCAAAAATCCCACTCCCTGACCACTAATAAATGAATTATTCATGGCTATTTCAGCAAGTACATCTCTTTTCCCAAAATTTCAGTCACACTAGAATATACAGACATCCAGAGGCAAACTATGGGAAGTAGGGATTTCATGGTACCTTAAGCACATTTAGGCTTTCTAACAAAGTCCTTTATTATTACAGTCTCAGACATAATTGACTGTTTGGAAAACTGGAAGCTTCTCTTGACGGGGTATTTTGATAAGGTTACCAATCCACTTTAGACAAGCAACCTCATAAAAACTGCTTCAGGGATTTTATTTTTCTTAGTCTACTGTAGCCACCACAGTGCAAACAAGAAGTAACAGAATTCTTTGCACTAAAAATGATACCTTCATGCATACCTGTGCTGATTACTGCCCATTATGTCTACTTGGTAAAAAGTCAGTCATTTACAGCAATTTCTATAGAAGCTCTGCTGGCAAAAAAGCTAGAAGAGTCACCTTCCAAAATAGTATTTTGCAGGTGTGAAACATAAGAATAAATAGGAAAAGTGTTTGGTCTTACAAGTGTCAGTCTTCTCACCCTTGACAGGAAAGACAACAGCACACCAGAACCAGAAAAACCACCACTGAAATTCCTGGAAACATTCTGGAGACACAGACTCTCCACTGCACCTTTCCTACTGCAGATGTAAACCTCTCAGTGCCCCACATTTGTACAGGCTTTGCACTTGTGCAATCTCTAGAGGCAGCATAGTCCATTTACTTTGGACAGATATAAATGCCTTCCCAAATACTGTCAAGTTCCCAAATGCTGACAAATGATTCAGCACTTGAGAATGAAGTAATTCTTATAGGCAGCTGATGTATTAAATTTTCACACACAGACATGTGCTCACAGGATGAAAATGCTTTAGGAGACAAGGTAGTGCATGCTCAGGTAACATGAAGCCAAGCATAGTATTTTCAATTCTCTTTTTCAGAGCTGTAGCAGTCTTAGTTACACAGATTTCTTACTAAAGACTTGTTAGGCACCTCAGTTTTTAAGTCACCTGTGCAAATTATATGAGTGACTTTGAAGACTTTATAGATCATTAATATATACTGGACAATGCGAATATAAGCATCCTGTAAAAATATGAAGGATTAACAATATTTTGGGGTAATTCTAACTCCTTGACATGCTGTGTTTAAAAGTAAGAGGAAACATAACTTAATCCTCCTCAGCTATTTCACTTTACTATCTGAAACATCAACACTTTTTATACTAAATTAAATTGAAAATATCACTGAGATATCACTTTATTAAATTAATGTTTGATACAAAGTATTTTAATTTTGAATAAAATTAAGTAATAAATTATAATTGCAGAAAAAGAATGCCTTGGGACAAAATCAACTTGAATCGTAGAATCCTAGAACGGCTGGGGTTAGAAATATCATTCTGTTCCAATCCCTCTGCTATGAGCAGGGACACCTTTCACTAGACCAGGTTGCCCAAAGTCCTATCCAACACCACCTCACCACCCTCACAGTAAAGGAATTCTTCCTATTATCTAATCTAAACCTGCCCTCGTCAGTTTGTAGCCTTTTCCCCTCATCACTACATGGCTTTATAAGAAGTCCCTCTTCAGCTTTCCTGTAAGGACCCTTTATGTACTGGAAGGTGCTATAAAATATCTCTAGAACCTTCTCTTCCCCAGGCTGCACATTCCCAACTCTCTCAGACTGTCTTCATAGGTCAGATACTATGTTATATAGCCATCATATCACCTTTGTGACTGTCCTTGGCTCTCACTCCAAGACATGCATGTTCTTCTTGAACCGTAATTCCAAAATAAAGCTTATGTTTTAAAAATGCAGTAGTGGTTAATCAGAAGCACAGAATAGAACATAGTATCATAGAACATTAAGGGATTAGAATAAACCTTAAAGATCATCCCATCCCAACCCCCACCCCTTCTTGTGCATGGATACCTCCTGCTAGACCAAGTTGCTCAAGGCCTTATCTAACCTGGCTCTGAATCCTGCCAATGGGTGGGGCATTCACAACCTCCCTGAACAACCAGTTCCCGTGTCTCAGAGTAAAAAAATTCCTCCTAATAACTAACTTACATCTTCTATTAGTACCCATTCTTCCTTGTCCTATCACTACAGTTCCTGAGGAAGACTCCCTCTCTGGCTTCATGGTAGGCCCCTTCAGATACTGGAGTATTGCTATTAGGTCTCCATACAGCCTTCTCTTCTCTGGACTGAACGGCCCCAAGTTCCTCAGCCTATCCTTGTAGGGGAGGTACCATAAAGTCCACTTACCAACTTTATGACCTTCCTCTGGACTTGCTGCAACAGTTCCAAGTCCTTCATACTCTGGGTACTTGAACTTTACACAGCTCCCAGGTAGGGTCACACAAGAGCAGAGTAGAGGGGAGAATCCCCTCCCCTGACTTGATGACCACACTGCTTTGGATTCAGCCCAGGGTTGGCTTTCTGGGCTGTGAGGGCACATTGCCAGATCACGTTGACATTTTCATCAACCATCACCCCCAAGTCCTTCTCTGCAGAGCTGCTCTCAAATCACTTCTCTGTCCAACCTGTGGGTGTGGCTGGGACTGCCAAGACCCAGGTGTAGGACCCTGCATGCTATCATGTCACTATTTCACTGAACAGGTAAGGGGCAAGGTATTAATTAGACTGATTCTATTCTCTCTCAGTCTCATCTAAAAGATTCTAATCTATGATTATAAACCAATGTTATTTTCAATATATAACACATATGTACAGCTTGCATTAACTATTTCATTTCACTGCAGTGAATCTTTTTGTGATCAACAGAAACTCAACTGGATGCCACTTTAGAAAAAAATCAACTGCTACATTCTTTCTGGTGGCTCTAACTTATGTTGGGAGAACAAAGTGAATGACAGTAAGACAAAGACAGTGTTGAGAAAAATTACAAACTCTCTGTTATTCTCTCATTTAAAAAAAAAGGACGATAACAGGTCATTGATGATTGTTATGAATTTAGATTGCACAGTGATGCATTCCAAGGAAGTGAAATAAATACAATCCAGATTCTATTTAAAATTGTAACACCCAAAAGATCTGGCATGTGGCATAGTTTGTTAAATATTTAATACTTGTCTATACTGGTTAATGTTGTCCACATCCAAAATCACAGGTATTAGCCAGTTTGCCAGATAAACATACTTACTAAGTCAGGACACAACTACAGCATATGTGTTTGTAGCAATACAGATTGTGATGGCTTTATGCCTAAACTCTGGATAAATCCCTGGAGGAACCTGAAAAATCATTTGCTATCTGCACTGGGTTGCATAATAGTAATATATCTGCCATCCACTTTCTGTGTAAAAGTCCAGTTCCTGGAATAATCACACCAAAAGCAGATAATTCTTGATTTTTAAACTCCTCAGCACTCTTGGAGCTTTTTTGGAAATTACTTTCAAAAAGTATGCTCCTGCAGTATAAATTTCCAAAACTAATTCCAGCTCAAACCTATTTTCCCAGATGAACTTTTTCTAAAATCTCACTATACTATAAAGTATTATCCAAAACAGCTTTCTGAATTTTTAGGAAAACTAAAACTCAGTGTCTCAGTTTTACTCTTATTTTGATGCTGTGAAACCTATAGGAAGTTTGCACCTGTATTCATTGGGCACTGGGACTTAGTTGTTTAAATACAGCATCTTAAATATTCTGTTTCAAATATTATGTAGTACAACAGTTGACTCCTCACAAGTCCAGAATGGAACAGATTTGCAATGCCTTCACTGCCAACACCAAAGGTGTGACCTGGCATGGGATGCCTTAAAATCTTGGACACCTGCCTTGAGAATCTGAACCTCATCCAAGTTGTAGTCCTTTTTAATCTGTCAGTATCAGATGAGCTGCTGTGCAATCTTTCAGGCCCTCAGGCTGTCCCTAAAGAACTACAGAAATTTGTCACTCATTGAATTAATATCAAAATCTTCATCAAAACGGATTTTCAAATGTGGACTGGGCTTCAGAGTAGGAGCATGTAGCACTTGTTCAAAGAGAAAGAGAAGCAGGTGTAAGGAGCAACCTTGTGTCCTTTCTGTTAATCTATTCTTAATTCAAAATGTTGCTCCTCTATTACTTGAAACTCACCTGAAACACTGAATGGAAAGAAAGGGGATGACACTATATTAACATCCTTTTGAAAATGGAAATGTTTGAAAAGGTGCATTTTTCCCACAGCTGAAGTCATATTTTTGAAAAGATTATTTTTTCTATCAGACTTTAAATCAGAAAAATTCCTTCGGGAACTGCTGTTTTTTATCTATATAAAAACAGAACTGCAGCACTTGACATATAGATAGAATTCATTATCATAAGCATAGACACAATACACTAATATATATACAGATGATTGCTAAGAGACAAATGTCTCTATGCGTGTGTGTGATAATCCATGAATAAATGCATTTATGACTCATATGTAGGTATTCCATATTTAGAGACATCTCCATTTATGGATTAAAAGAGAATGGACTAGATTCAGGAACTTATATAAATACACACCTATACGATACTTACACCAATTATGTCAAGATAAGAAAATGAAAATAAATTAAGAATTTTTATCTTTACCTAGCATTTAGTATTTTCCACTTCTCTCTGAAAAACTTCCAAGCAAGATCCCTTCCATGTGGATTTCGAGCTACATGGATTATCACATCAATTGCATCCTGATCCAGGACAACTTCTGAGTTGAGAGACAAATTCAAAAGTCTAGTGGGAGAAACAAGAATATTTAGTTTCATGAACACATTGTCTAACATCAGTCCATCAGAAAATTCTTGGGAAAAAAAGATCATTTCCAAATTATTTAAGTCTCCAAGTGAGTTCAGTGGTTTATTTTTATGATTCCAAGGACTGGACACATTTATGAATCAGAAAAATCTTGATGTAAAATTATTTCAATAAAAGCTGATTGCAACTTTACATGTGCACTTTTATAAAATCTTTAAGATCAGATTGGTCA
Organism: Parus major; assembly: GCF_001522545.3. Lineage (NCBI taxonomy): Eukaryota > Metazoa > Chordata > Aves > Passeriformes > Paridae > Parus > Parus major. The sequence continues at coordinate 34,699,745 of NC_031773.1, read as the reverse complement.
AGATATGGTAAATAAAGAACACAGTAACAAAAAAACCCCAATAATAATTACAGGATTTTAAACATTTCCAATGAACAAAGGAAAATCTAGAATTGAAAAGGTAGTACATGTAAATTTTCATATGCATTGATGCAAAAGTGAAAGATGGTTTATACAGACAGTAAGCCTGTACTTGAAACACAAATTTCTTTCTTAAGATGAAAGTGCAAGTGCTGATCCATAACTGTTGAAGTGATTATTAGCAACAGATTCAAATATGGAATATTTTTTACCTGTTGAGCAAGTTTCTGTCATCACTGCAAGTTAAGGCTTCTAATAGTATTTTCTTCTCGGAGACTGCTGTGGTAGAATGAAATTTCATCCAAATGAACTCCCATACATCTTCATCCATCAGTGAAACTCCTGTACAGTAGACAATGTCTCTCACATTGAGAGGTATTCTAAAAAAGAAATCAGTAATAGGATTGTGGTAAATAAGCAGCCTCCTGATATTGGATACAAAGGAGGATAATTTCTGAGACTTCAAAATTATTGTCCAACAGTAATGTGTTGTTTTTTTTAAATAACATTTGCATTTCTTTATTGCCACTAGCATCCCCCAAGGCCATCCTAATGGGCTTTCCAAAGGGTAACACATGCTTGCCATTCTCTTCATAATGCTGTCACATTTTCAGGAGACTATAAATTATGGTCATGTAGTTCATCAAGTCATAATGTGCCACATAACCTACAGGTAACATAGGCTCCCAAATTAGTAGGGGATCTTATCACTCTGTTGCTGGGCTCTGTGCCAAATCTGCTCTTCTTGTCCTTTTCACTGCTTTACAACATGACCTGAGCAGCCAGAAACTCCTCCTTGCTTGTGCTAGAAAGTGCTTCATCTTCATATAGTAATATATAAGAAAGGATGTGCTCTGACAATGATACTTACACATGATATTGTTGGGAGTGGAGAAAAACAGAAAGATCTGTTCTTTCTTTTTTCAGCATATAATACCAGTACTACGAGCTGTGCAATGGGATGGTTGAGAGCTGTGATTACTGCTAAATTAGTATCAACTCAAACTACAGTTAAATGACCAAGTTCAGACCTAGTATAGTGTGTGCATATGTACAGTTTTCTTCTAAAAAGGTCTCAGCTGGGTTTTCAATTTCCTACTTTGCTTATGTTTCCTATAAAAGCATAGAAGTTGAAACATTTGTACCACTGTCCCATTACTTCAGGTAGAACTGTGGGCTGGAGGGACTGTCACTCTGTGTTTGGCTAGTACAGACACAGCAGCAGATGTGCCTACAAGTGGATGGCTAACCCCAGAACAGACAGCACTCCTCATTTGTGATGTTTACAGTTTTCAAAATTTACAATAAAACATATCAATTCAATGGACTTTCCCAGCTAGTCCATTAATTTACATTCTAAGGGCCAACACCAGCAATTTTAGCAGCAGTGTAGTCAGTAAGCACAGGATCATTTGCATCTCTGGGAAGGAAGGAGACCTGATGACAGGTGACAGAGCTGATCCCATGACTATAGCCTACACATCACCATTTTCCTTGCTAAGAAAACTCTACTGCCCCCATATCAGTAGTTGTATACTGGCAGTGCTGCAGCAGATCTAATCAATGTCATCCAATCAACTGCTCCAGGGAAGGTTTTAGGTATGCACCTATAAGCTAAGTAATGAGGACAATGTGAAAAAAAAATTAGACCCTACAAACCAAGACATTGACCATAAATACTTCTTTTAAAATGTTCACCTTCAGAAACTACAAAATGTACAGCTACAAAACACTACAAATACTCCTGTGAGAGGCTTGCAATCAGCACTGTAGACCAGGGGTTCCTCTTGTGGAAATGAAAATTGTGTATGAAAATGTGAATATCCCCAAAATATCCCCAAAGTAATTTCTCTTTAACTATTGACCCTAGAGAGAGTCCACTAATTGAATTTTGTCCATTTGTGGGGATTTTTGCTTTCTTACTCGTCCAGTCATTTTGGGCACATATTCTATCATTATCTAAATAGCTGAAATCTCTCCAGTCTACAAGTTTTTTACTATTATAGGTTCCGGGAAAATTGCAGTTCCAAGGCACTAGATCAGCATGTGGATGCATTTGCCCCTTGTATTAACCAAATCAAGTGAATAAAATTACCATTATTTTGGTACTGCTTGGGTTGTAACACTGCAGAACATATCCAGTTGTCAGTAAAACCTCATCTGTGCCTTCAAGGCTGCTCTCATTTTAAAAGAGCTAATATGATTGATGGATACTTCAGAAGAATAAAAATAAACGTTTAAGAGCATCACTTTAAATGGCTTTAATTTGAATACTGATCCAATTTATTTAACTTTATTTTTCTTGCATTAGAGATAAGATGGTGAGAATGAAATATGTGGCTAGCCGAGCTCATTTAAAAATTAAACACTTTGGGAGAAAAAGTTAAAAATTAAACAGTTACAAAAAAATTAATTAAAATCGTGCTGTGCCTTTACAGGGATTTCTTTTTTTCGTGAGTGAATTATAAGGCTCTACAATGAGCTAAAAATAATGTTCTAAGTCATAATTAATTGGTACATATTTGCTCCTATTTAAAGTATGTTCTAACAATTGAAGATACACTTATAAAATTGGACCATAATTATTTATCTTCTGGGGAAATTGTGTTCCAATTCTTTAAAATGTAAATGCACACAGTTTAGACAGTTCTTTGATTAAGTAACAAGTTTCAACACCATTTAGGGTGCCATTTGACAAAGAAAATTAATCACGAACATTATTCTTATTTTTGCAACAATTTAACATTTAACTTAAGCCTATTTTTGTTGATGACTATATTTATAATCTTGTTTAATAGGTTACAAGGCTCAGATAAGAAACAAGAATGAAGCATTAGTAATTCATTGGCAGATCTGTAATACAGATTCTATTACAAAGAAGAGTATCATACAGCATATTTTTAAAAACTTCAATCCCAAATGTTCTACTCCCATTCTCTATTACAAACTCCAGGAGTCATGCTGCTGGTGTTATCACACAGAAAGAGGAGGGGATGATCCTCTGCCATAGCACATACCAGGTCTAAAGAGACAGGGCAGTACTCCCCTTTGAAAACACAGCCACAGAGCTGTGATGGGCTTGACATTCAGATGCCTGTCCCACCTCAGATTCAGGGGACATTAACTGAGGATGTGGCTACTCAAGGCATCTGGGGCAAAGCTATGCACAGTTCTTGTCCTGTGCTCCTGAGTTTCAGGTATTACATACGTCTGACAGAGGCTGGCAGAGAATACATCATCCCTCAAGTGATGGTTACTCTATTGCTCCTTCCCACTCCTACTGCACATCCCCCACAAGTGAGCATGCAACCAGCATAGTTAAGCTCTTCAACACTGATTTTAATGACTGAGTAATGAGTGAAATACTTCTTTGTGGCAAAAAGTATCTCTGAGTAGATATGCCTTTGTCAATTTTGGACAGTTTTGCAACAAAAATATGGTTGTTTCTGATCTATTGTTTTGCATAGTTGTGGAGAGATCATCCCTGAATGAGAAAATTGGAGACTAATCTATCTAAATTCTAAGGATTTCAAATTAATTACTGCTAATCCATAATCAGTGCATATAGGGTCATTTTACTGTGGTGACACACAGAAGTCAGAAGGTAAAAACACTGCCTGAACCATAACCACAGCTGCCCCATAATACTCAGCTTTATCATTTACAAGATGAAGTCCTCTCTCTGTTTAGACCCAGATGGTCTTTCAGAGTGCTAAGTCCTTGATTAACTCATACACTCAACAGTGTTTTCTTCCTCCTTAAGTTTTATTGACTTGAGTGCAAGATTCTACTCAAATGTTGTAACAACCTATTAATTAGTAAATCACTTCAGCAACATTGGCTTACATTACCTGGCAAAGCTCCAGAAACATTTCAAAATGCATGAATAGCTATGCCTGATTTTTTTCAGTAATTAAAACTTCTAGGGGTTTCAAACACAGAAGAAGGGATTCACTTTAATTTTTTACATTTATCAGACACTCATGTGTGAAAAAAATTAAAATAGCTCTCATTTTTTTCATGTTTGCTGCTAACAATTTCCAAAAATAGCTGCTAGGCATCAATCCCTTGAAAGAACCCAGTGCCTCTTCCAAGAAGCTAACAAAAGTAATTAACCTGTTGGCCATGTTCACACAAATACTCATGTAGGCGGTAAAACTTAAGCACATTTCTAAGTTGTTGGAAGACAGTAGCACTACTGTGTCCATGTGAAACACAGAAATAAGATTATCTACCACAAGTAATTAGATACAGAAATAAAGGAGGAGGAAAAGGAAAGAAAAAAAGCTTGTTTGGAAGAACTTTTGGTTTTTTATCACCTAAACCAGATTTTGTTGAAATAACTTCAATTAATAAATGGTAACTTGTTATTTACTACTACTCCCTCAGTTCTATGGGGAGTTTTGTTTATAGACATGCAACACACTCCTATACACACAATTATTTTTCTGGTGGCATTTCCACTGAGTTGTTAAAGTGCAGCCAAGTAAGCACACTGACAACTCAGGCAGGTGGATGGACATGAATCCATTATTCCTTGTAGAGAAAACACAAAATCTGCATAAGTAAGTGTGGAGGTTCATGACTCACAAATTTGGCTTGTTGGTTTATCATTGTCCTTGAAATTATGTGATTCAAGACATTTACTTCATTATTTACACCTTTCTTAAGATGATAAAATATTATGATAAACCAATGTTCCTAACCATCACAGCATCATGACAGAAGTGAAATGGCAAACAGAAGTAACCGAAAAAGCCCATATCTACATTATTATACTTTAAAAAATTAGATAAGGTTGGTATTAGCACGCAGAGATGTAAGATCCTGATTTCATTACTTAGTAACCAAAAGTTGTTCATTTGTAATGCAAACAACACACGAAGGTGTTCTGACTTGAAACCCACAAACAGAACAGGAAAATTCACCTCTAACTCTCTTTTCAGTGATCTCTGGCCTGTAGCAGGACATCTTACCCCTCACAAGAGCTTACCCGTTGCCTGTCGACCAGTAAGATAACTGAAACAGGAACAGCTCTCTTGTAGAGTTATTTTGGCACCATGGGGTTTTAACACTGGTCTGGCATCTCCCAACTGCCAATAAGCATCTTAATGTCGACGTGAGATCTGGGAGATAAGCTGGATTTCTCACTGACAGACATCTCACTTTACAAAATATAAAAACTACACCAAACTCTCACAAAGCAGAAATGCTCGATGCATTTCATGGAAATGTGTGGAGTTTTTCCCATGAGTAGAGATGCCTGCTTCCCAGTTACTCCCACAGGGATTGAAGGAATCATAATTTTGCTGGTAAGTTACATTTGACTCCTAATCAATACTATTTCTTCTGCTAGTTTTAATATAGGTATCTTGATATCGTGCACTGGCTTATGTCATGCTGTAATCTACTAGTAGTTCCTTTTCGTTCTATACTGTGCAGTAAGTAACTCTGATTAAGATATTTTGCCTGTTACCTCCTATCTGTTTAATAAATAATTAATTTTATTAAAATAGAACTGATTTGCCATCCTTATTACTTGCAGGCCAGAATGATTTCTTAAACTAAAACTGTTGCCAAAATTTGAAGCTCTCACTGGTCCTATAACATGGCCCCACTTCTGCACTCCAAGATTTCTCAGAACAATCTGGAAGATTAGACCAGAACAGTTTTAAAATATCTGCATTTGCATTCAGAATCGTCCATCGGACTCTACTTCTCCTCATTCACAAAGACAGAAAAATGTCAAACTTCATCAACCCATAGGTTACAGAATGGATGTTGGCTTAGCCTAATTCAGTGTAGCAGCCTGCACTCCCCACTGCAAACATCATCAAAACTGATCAGAGTGCTTGTGACAGAAGAGTAATAGTAAATACTGCATTAAAGCTAAAATCACCTCAAAGTGATATGACATCAGTCTCAGTGAAATGCATTTAAGTTTTCTAGGGGTATTAAGACAATTAATTAAGGTACTTTGTTTCCATATAAAAGACAGCAATAAATAGCAATGGCTAAGTTTCTAAAGAAGTTTAAAATCAGAGCAAAGAAAAATGATTATGCCTAGCTGGGATCTTCCAATAGGTCCAGTAACATCTCACAGAACATCTGCACATAACTGTGTTTGATGCAATACTATCATCTCCCACTGTTCAGTGCTGCATGCCAGCAGAAGAACAGTGTCACCACAGCTCTAACAGAATCAGAATACAAGTACTCCTTTTTCTGCTGAATGCAAAATCAGCTGTCTTAAATCAAAGCAGCTCTGTCACATATTCACATTAACATCACCCTGTTTAACTTTGCCCCAAGCAAGCATACATCCACAGTCAACTTTGCCAGCAGAGATGTATATGTGGCAACCTGCAGCTGATGTATGGTAAGAGTAGCTGAAAGATAACTGTGCCTGCACCCACAGAGATGTCTGCAAAAATATGCTCATGTCTATGGGTAAGTTATTCTTTGAGTCATCATGGTGTCTATTTGAATATTACCCCCCTATTATTGCCTGTCAGGAGTCTACATACAGCAGCTCTCCATGCATTCTTTCCTGAACTTCAGAAATACATGTTTACTCAACCTATTCAAGGCAAGAAGTCTGAAAATGCTAATCCTCTTAGAAACATGTTTTTCTTTCAGAATAGATGCAGTGAAGGTTAAAGGGGTTAACAAGGCTGATTATTAAGCTCAGGCAGGCATTGAATGGTAATTTTGTTAATTTTTTAGGCTGAACCACAGTGCTGTTATATCTAAGGAGTGTGAATAATGTATTTCTTCATACATGAAAGCTTCACAGGGATGAGCTCAGTCAAATGAGGGTAGAAGCAAACATCTCTATTTTCAGCCAACAGTGGCTTCTCTTGTACAACATTCTGCTGTTGACTGAATCCCAGTTAACTTTACGTTCTCAAACTACAAGGGAAATTTCCACATGGTTGTATGTTTTCTACTCTGTTCATATTTCTCTGAACATCAACATGAAAGTTTCAAGGGTTCCCATTGTTCTAATACAGGAGCAGTCTATATCCCAATTTAAAAATGTGAAAATTATTGTTTTAATATCACCATCAAGTCAGAAATAAATATAGCCCTTTAAGCAATCAACCATTTAAAAAAGAGTAAAAATACTTAAAGTCATTGATTAGAACACTGCAAGACCTACTTTGAGGTCTAACCTCAGATCTTCAGTAGAAAGAAATAATGACCATTTGTTTAACAACTGCAAGAATTAAAATATATCAATTCCTAAACCAGCAAAACAAGACTGTCCTTCTTCACAGTCTCTTCTGTTTCTGGTGCTATGTGTTTGGTTTGCTCCTTGTACAAGCAAATTTCTTTCTCAGTTATGCTTTTTTTTTTTTCTGTTGCGTTTTGCCCTGAAAAGGTGGCCATGAGCAATACCACCTAAAGCCCCTTGCACACTAAGTATTTCTGGTATTTCAGGTACTGAAGCCCCTTTTCCCTCAGATGAATGCTCTCTCATCTTTAGACTGAAAAGCTGTATCATTTCTCTTGCTAGTGAAAAAGATTCCAGTGGCTGAGCTGAAGCTAGAGGAGCAAAGTGTGCTGCAGCATCTTAATACTGTCCCAAACATCTCACAGAGAGGTCATCAGGCTTGCTTTCTGCATTGGCAGATACAGGGCCAAGGGACTAAACCAAAGCACAGCGAACTGCTGGAACCTCAGCACTACTGTTTGAAATGCTGTTGAAAAGCAGCCTCTCTGCCAGCTGGGCTGGGAAAGAAAAGGAGCAGTCCTTTTCCTGCTTTAGTGACAATATGGAAAGGCATCTTTTGCAAGGACCCCCATACTCTACAATTGCCATTTATGTATTCATTTGATAAATGTATCTTTCCTACTACCTGTAGTGCTGGACCCCAAGAGGGCCCACTCACACTTCAGAATCTCATGTTAAGAGGCTCTTCATAGCACAGTGGCTGCTGCCAGCTGCATTTTTACAGGCCCCCAAATCCCCCAGTAGGAAGCGTAACTCTGAGTGTCTGATTCTGCCCTATGGGCCAGCCATCCAAAAATGAAGCAATACCTAAATCACTTTAGAAATTTGACTCTTCACAGCCTCCCAGCCGACTTCCGCTTTCATGCACAGAGGCTAGTGTTGTAGATCACATATAAGTTGGTTTTTTTCACTAATTCCTGAAGAAACTTTGCAGCACTATAGTTGGAAATCTAATGGCTTTTTCAAACAGTAAAATATAAAGAGGACCTCTGGCCTTGTGCTAAGAATGACTATTATTTTACTTAGTGAACAGTGGCAAAGTAGTTGTGCAGTAAAGAGTATATAATTACAAAATATGAACAGTATCTGGTATCATGATTACTTCACTTTCTTATTGTGAAAAGTAGATGGTAATTCATTTCTGGATTTAGCAGATTAAATGTAATTACTAAAAACAACAGCAATTGTAAACATATGCCAGTAAAACAGAGTTAGATATTATTGTACTACCTGAAACTTTATCCAAAGTTAAATATTACAAATAAAACAGAAAAAACATTTCAACAGAACTTCTAAAAAGTAATAAATTAAAAATGTGGCTAAAAAAATTATGAATGTTAGCATTTCTTCAGCAATTCCTTTCTATTAATAGCACATTCTCTGTTATAGGATCTCAACTTCAATGAGTTTAATGCAGTAACTGCCAGGGCTTCAAAAACCTCCCTTATATGATTTACCAACTGTGCATTTATGTGGTATTTAATATCACATTTTAATTTAATACTGACTTAGTTTTCAGCAATTTTCAATAAATCTTGAGACACAAACCTAATTCTCCATTGTCTCTACTGCTTTGAAAAACTTGTGCCATCTTCCAGAATAAAGTTTCTGGGATGGGATGGGTGGATATGTCTCAAATTAGCCTTTATTTTTACTGTCACAGTAAACACTCAAATTACATCTATATAAAAAAAAAAATCTCTCAGCTCTCTGGAACTCTGTTTTTGTGCTCTAGCTATGCAAACCCACCAAAACCAAGCTTTCTGTAATCATCAGTCAATTACATGGTTCTTTTTCAGAAGAGGGAATGGCAAACCCAAGACCATTTATAGTAATTGCTGATAAGGAATGGAATAGGCAAGGATACATAGAGTTTCTGTATCTGTCACTTTTCTCACTGTTGTCAGAGAAGTCTAGAGAAAGAGGAGCAACATGAGTTTTTCCTTCTTTGTGAGGAAACAAGCTTTGAGAGAATCTTACAGGTTCTGAGGAGGCTGTTTGCAGCAAATTTACAAACAGCTGTTAAGGGCATCAAACTGAGCAAAACACTTGATTGATGAGAAAGAACAGAAAATGGCACCTCTTAGATGTGCTCTCTGCATATATCTTGTACTTATCTGCTTGCCCTTTGCACTTGAGCTAGTTACTGTCTCTGAAGTGCTAGAAGAGGCAGAAGCATAACTCAAACACCATGCTAATTGAGTCCTGATTGTGGAATCATTGGTTTCTTGGTAAAAAAGCCGGGAAAAGAGCCCTTGCTTTACTTTCAGGTTTCAGTCCAAGTTAGCTTAAACTGAGTAAAGGTGCTACAGGATAGGCCTGATTCAACAGGATCTGAACATTCCTGAGACAACGCTGACATACCCTGCAAATGCTGTTATTGTGAAACAAAAGCTGATTTTATGCTTACTGACCTGCTATTAGTGGTAGTCTTTTTAATGTTGTTTCAATGTAAGTAGATAGGAAATGAGTTTTGCTCATATATTAGTTACATTCAGGATGTGAGACTGCTCTGAGAAAACTGAGAAATTCTGGAGTGAGGGACTGAACAAATCCTACAATCTTAAAAAATAAATGAAACTGTGTCTCTATCTTCTTTGCCAATTGTTCCCCTATTTATCGGCTGTCTGTCAATCTCTATTCTGTAATTATATTATTTGCTGCAGCCATTTTTCAAAACTGTGCAGTTCCTTTGAGAAACATATTGCTTTAACTTAGTAGCTATTCTCCTCTGCCCTGCTGTGGTGCTTTTATCATAATACTCATCATATGCTGGCAACCACAATCTTCTGCTACCAAAATGGCCCCATTGAAAGGCTAAGATGAATCTTCAGACAACTCCTTAAATTTATTCTTTTTCTCTCTTGCTACTGTTAGCAGAGCAATAAGCTCGTGTTTTGTTATGTTTTTTCTTTTCTGATGCCTCCTTTCTTAATCCTATTGGAAAGACACAGGCAGGTAGCTTTGCAGGGTGACAGCTTTTTTAACACTGAATAATCTACTGCTGTGCATGCTAATAGGTAATGCTAGGTTTGATTAACTAATTTTGCAAATGAATATCTAAGTAAATTACTTTTGCAGACTGTTTCCAGTGATTCTTTCTCTTTAACTGCCTCTTTGAATAGCTTCATACTGATTGTTGCTGCTTATGATAAGAATTCATATAAAACCCTGGGGTATGTATTTCATAGTAAATATATCTGGTATCACCTTACACAAGAAAACCCTCCACCTCACACACATCTTACTTAAAGCTACATAGTCATAGTTTCAAGCTATTTTTTTCCCAGAAGTTTCAAAGCCATATAGGAAAATAATTTCCCTTCATGGCTGGTTTTAAAACACCCTTGGATACTTATGTAACTGGGTATGCCTGTAAAGGATTTTTAAAGATTACAAAGACAGACAGAGATAAATTAATTGCAAACAAACACCAACAAGTCCAAGAACTCTCTGAAAAATCCTGCTTGCTTGTATGGCTACAGAGATCTGATTGTTTTGCTGAGCTAATACAAGACTGCAACTAAAAATGAGAGACTTTTTCTCTTATCTTCTTCTTCTTTTGTATTTGAAAGTAAAATATTCTCTTTTAAACCAAAATATCATGCCATGTACAAATGTGTACAGTGCAAATATTTCACATAATCAGAAAATCCACTATTCTTTCTAAAGTAGTTGTGGTCCTAACCTATACTCTACACTCATCTCATTGTCCATAGATCACTACATACTTAAATATTTGAAATATCAGTTATTTCATATTTCTTAGATGCTTTCCTTTAAAAGATAAACTTCGTACACTATCCATGTCCCTTTGCCTCAGCTGAATAAACCTGTGTCTTGACAGCCTAACTTAACATATTTGCTGTCAAACCACTACAGTGCTGCTGATGCTCAAGGCATCAGCTCTAATATTATCTGCTCTCTGAAACCCTACATGAGCTTCTCCATGTATTCCTGAATTACATTAATTTTCAACACATCTCCTTCCTTACTTCTCAGTCCTTCTGTCTCTAACCTCTCTCACTTCTTTAAATGTTTAGCACCTTCTGCTCTCTTACCCCAACACAGGTTTCATGAATATCTGACAAGATGGTGTTCACTCATCTTTCTTTCTTTAAATCCATCCTTAAAACCCATCTTCTCATCTTCTAGCATAGAATTATCCAACAGTAATTTATCAGGAGTGGGCAGATCCCCTCCACCAACTCATATGCAAAGTCAAATAATTCATTCTGAAGCCCCACAGACATTTTTAAATGACAGCCAGCAGCCTCTTCTTCCTCCTGTAAAAAAAAAAACCTTTGCAAAACAGGGCACAGCAGACAGGGCAGGCAGAAAAGGAAGAGCTGTACTGCCTCTCAGTAGGAGAAATGTGAGACACACATTTCAGCTCCACTTACCGGTTCCTATTGCTAGAAATCCAGTCAGAGATTAACGTTGCAGCCTGCTGGTGACAGTGTTTATTCCCAAAGCTGCAGGCCAACATGATGACTTCCCGACGCAACTCTCTGTCCAAATTAAAAAAACCAATAAGGCTGCATTAACAAATGTGTTTCAATGTCTACAAAAAACTATTCTTATAACAGTGACAGCAAACAGTAGTTGGGCAACATATCAAAGAGAATCTGGCTTTACAAATCGCAGTGTCAGTTTAATGCCTGCAACAACTAAAGAAAGGTCATGGATCAAAACCAGACCCCATTTACACTTAGGCACTCTTCCCAACCTCTGCAGTCACATATGGTGCAAGTTCTCAGAAACCCAGTGGAGTCAGATATTAAGTTAGGGCTTAGTAAACCATGTTGTCCTAACTGAAGAAAGAAAAATTAATCTCACAGCATCTTTCTGCTCTCCCTGCAACCCAGAAAGGAAAAAATGGAAGGGTGACCCAGCTAAGGAATTATGACTGATTTATGCTAAACATGATTAAATTTTAGGAGGGTGCATTTATGTAATTATATTTCACAAATAAATAATTAAAAAGTAAATATAACAGTACTCATGTTGGTATGATGCTTGAACAAGTGATTTGTTTAAATTGTTCGTTGGCCATCCAAGCTTCAGATACATTGATGCCACTTGTCTTAATATATACTCCTGAGGAGAAAAAGAAAAGTATATTTAACGTTAAAAATCATTTATTTTACTTAAAATTGAAATACTGCTGACTAGTAAGGTTCGGTCTTCTCTTTGTACCCTCAAATAATGTCCAGTTCCAAAAATTTAGCAAAGTTACTTATCCACTTATAATCTTCCTTCACTGCTATAGTAAGAAGCAATCTTGATTAGATACCTAGTATAAGACAATATATCGTTATAAAATCCATGAATTTCAAAATTTTATTACATCCTACTTTGAAGTCACAATGCACAGCTGAAAAATTACAAGGGTGTCAATAGCTTAATTTCTACTTTGTGGCCAATCTTGACTAAACTGTGCATGATCACTTTTAAAAGAACACTATTTTAATATCCATAGCCATGGCAAAAACATTATGTGAGTACAGTCAATTAACTTCAGAATATATAACAATGGGGCTGCAAATAAGCTTTGTACACTTAATGACACTGTGCTTTAAGTTTAGGCTCCTGGTGTGCTTAAGGAACAAAATAAGCACAAGGTATATTTTACTGACTTCTGCTTTTTACACAGAGGACACATTTACATATTCTGACCAGTTTTGAAGAAAACCACTGTCATTGTAATCTTCTTCCAGTGGAATTCACCAATTTGAAAAATAGAACTGAGATATACAGAACTGCATAGGAGAGCATCTATTTTATTATTACAGATGCATAGGCATGTATATATGTCAACACAAAAGAAGATTCATACTGCAGCTTTCTCTACCAGATACTTTATTCTTTGACTAAAAAGACTTTTTATTTCCTCTGCTATCACCTCAGCTTTCAAAACTCCCATCAGTAGTGATAAAACATCACCCAGTTGTGAATTTTACTGGTTTTATTTATTAAAATTGTGTTTTCCTTGCACAACCATGTTTAAAAGTTAAATAGCAATGGCAGACTCCTAAGAATTTTTCTTTGTAGTTAACAGCAGACTAAATATGCAAATTATTTCAACTGCATTTTACATTATGGTTTGCATATAGGCATAGTATATGTTCTACAAAAATAATTTTCCATGTCATCAGGTAACTGTGTATATGTGTATGTGTGTGTATCTGTATATCTATATATGTATTAACTTCTACATATATACATACAGTGACTTCTAACTTTCTCCTCTCTGAGCATGGTGTCTGTGGTCACATACATACAAACAAATATACATTTAAGAAGAAAAAAGCATCCTTAGGCATTTCAGGCTTTAAAAACCTCCTTTATTTGAAGGCTTTACAACATTACATAAAGTTACCGTATGCTGGCTGTTGAAAATATGTAGACTACATAAAATTCATAGTGAATAAAAACCCCAAGAGTTTGTAATTGTCATTGGCTCCAGTGAAATCCTGTGTACTTCATAAACCATGCTTCTGTGCAGCTACAGGTAAATGTTAAAATATTTGCCATGTCTATCTTAATTATCTTTTGCAAGCTATTACTGCTATCCCTTTGGACACAATTATGAATGGGCTTTTGACTCAACGGTGATCTAATTCTTGTTAATTAAGGTAACTGCATTGAATTCACCATGGATTTTGGGATGAAATAATGACTACAAATCTTTGCTTTAGTTGCAGGTTCAGTTGTGCCTATATTTGCTGTTCTTGCTGATCTAGGGCACCCACCTAAGTATCACTGTGGGGCTCCTAAAAAGAGAAAATCTGGAAATAGAGTACTTTGACTCTTTTAAGTGAAATACTTTATTTGTCATAACATTTTACATGAGGGATAATTACCTTTCCTTCCCCTAGTCATATATGCCTCAAACAACAGTTATCACTGTTCAAATGCAAATGAACCAAAGCTTGATAATTGCTATGTTTAAATGAAGAGTAATTAGGAAGGAAATTAATATCCCTAGGTCATTTACAGTATCTGACTGGGGAACAGTTCAAATCTTGGCAATAATATGAGAGAGTAAGAGGTGAAAGGAAGAAAGGCAGGAAGAACTGACAGATGGAGAGAGTGAGGGAAAGAAAGGAAGAACTAGAGGAAGAAAGAGAGAAAGACTATCTCTTACATTGAAGATATTGTAGTTTTCTGTACGGTCCAGCAATTTATCTAGAGGATAAAGAGCTCGGCTGGCAGCATGCCAAGGCAGGAAATCTTTTTCCTCTGAAAGATACTTCATAATCTCCAAAGGAATATTCTGAGGCAAATAACCAGCTCTGCACAATAAAAAAAGTTAGTATTAAATAGGTTTTCAGAAGATATTCACAATGGGGCATAAACAACTTCCTATTTTTCCAAAATTAAATTAAAATGCAGAAAAACATGATAAACTCATCCCACTTAAATGACATAAAAATCGACCTTATACACAACCAGCAACTTGCAGTCTCTCCCAACACATAGAAGCATACTGACTTGATGAAGTGAGGTATGAACATACAGGAAAGAAAACCAGATAAGCTATCCCTACTTTGAACAGATTCCTGTGGCTATGAAAGACATGAATGAAAAAGTAACTGCCTTTAAGAAAAAAAAAATAAATAAAAATATCCAAAACAAAAGGAAGGTGTTGATTTGTAAGATAGAAAGTTGAATGCATAGAATCAACAACCGAGGGCATTTTGCTTGAGAAAACATTTCTACTGACCATCAGTAATTGAAAGGAACTAATGCTGAAGAAGAAGCTTTAGTTACAGCTATTGTCCTCATCCTTTTCTCTCTCCTTTAGAGAGAGCCTTGTCTTCTATCCACCTTAAGCCACCTTGGGAGGACTTATCCAGTGACATCACTTTGGTTCAGGATGTTCCAGCACTTTGCACATAAATTATGGAATTTTTTAGGTGTTTATAAATCAACCAGCTAAAATTTTGTCCCGAGACCTCCCCCTTCATGAGAAAAAGCGTAGGGGGGTACAGGTCGGGTTCTGAAATAATAGCATTACACATAAAATGCAATACAGACACAAGCATTTGAAAATTACTTTAAAAAACAAATACAGAAAATGCCAAGCTTTAGCTTTTGCTTTCACTTTCTTTTTCAGAACAGCACTTTTTCTTAACTATCCAGACTGCAAAAACAAAGTGCAACCCTGTGGGTGTGAACTTCCCAGAAACAAATTGTATACTCTTCTCCCAATGCAGTTGTTTAAATCAAAAGGAGTTAACTATCTACCTAGAGAGGAGATAATGGTTCTCTTTTCATGAAACAGTTCAAATCAGCAATGTAGATTCCACACAGTTCAATTTAATAAGCTACAGTATGATATAGATTCATAGACTAGTTTTTCTCCTGTCATTGCAAATGTTCCTTTAATTTCCATCAATGTGGCAGAAATGCAAATATATAGCAAACAAATAACATTACATACATTAGTACAGAAATTAACCATTACATACATGTTAATATAAATTTTTATCTCTGCTGTAGTAACATGTAAAAATTGCCTTGCTGCTTGAAATAGTTTGCTTCCTTGCAACGTGCATCACATCTTGCAACCCTTCATTTTTTACACTCTCTATTGGAAGAATTACACTCTGTTCCCTTCATGTTCTCAGGAAAGAAGTGAGTTCATGTAACAGATTTCAAAAGTATCTATCCCACCCTCCAGTCTGCTTCATGTAATTTTTGTCCACATTTTGTCAGCTCTGTATTCAACCTGGTTCCAGCACATACTCCAGTACTAAAAACAAGATCACTTGGGGAGCCCACTGTGCCAACTGAGGAACTGAGCAGATATGAAATTAAGGAGGTAAAGCTTTTAGAGTAGGCAGTGGACAAAGTCCAATGCATCTGAAGACAGAATGTTACTCCATTTTATAGGTCTTGTTTGCGAGGCAGCAGAATATCATTGAGTTCTACGTCTTAATACTTTGTAAAGAATTCTAAACCTAATTAATGGAGCCAGAAGCATGCTGGACTGACTGCAGTTAAAAATCTTGAAGATAAAGTTAGCAAAGAGGTAAACTGTTTTAAGTTGCATATATGTAATTAGTTTCTAAAAGAATTTGTGATTATTTTTACTGATAATTTGATTGACATGAAAAAGTGTGGAGTTAGGAGCAAGAGGAATAGCTCTAGGAAACATGCTGCTTAAGGAATAAACAAATTAATGTTTATTATAGCTGCACTAATGGACATTTAAGTTCATATTTTGAACTTAAATCTACTTATATTAAGTGCAAAAAGGAAATCAACGCTGCAAGAGAGATCATTTCTTTTTAAGCTTATTTTCTCCATAAAGACACATAAGAAGCAAACTCAGAGATTGATCTCTTATTCCTGGGCTCAGAGCTTCCTGGTGAGTTTCAAAATCATGATTCTTAGATGATGATACTCACTCATCCTGTTCACAACAGCTGTTGCTCTCATCACTCACTGCTTTAGACTTCCAAATTTATCAGACTATGCAATTATGCCTGTCTCACCCCCTGACTCTCACTTTTCCTATCATTTCCCTAAGAGAATTGTGCAACTTACACGAACAGGTTGTGGTAAAGTTAGATTTTTTTCCCTGTTTACTCCCCACCCTTCTTCTCTTTCTGGGTATGACCCTAGAAGAGTTTATGTCCAGTATCATCAGAATCAGCCCCTCAACCACACATCAACCAATCCATCTCAAGAGTTGGGATGGGGATGAAGGGAGATTCTTGGGGATGAAGGCAAATGAAGGATACTTGGGGCTGAAGGGAGATTCTTGTCATTATTATATAAATGACAACGAATTCATCACTTCAGATCATGGTTTAGAGGAAAAGTGGTTATGGCTGCTAGAATTAAACTCTTCTGTCAGCATGTGCTGGGCAGTAAAGGTGCTAAGATGAACTTCTGAGAGAACTTAAGCACAGACATATCTCAAATCCTCTTACAATGGCAGTTAAGACAGGAACTTTCCTGAAGAAAGCATAAGTGCTTCAGGAACATTACCTTGGCAAAATTTTCTTTATATTTTACACTATTTTATTTCATGGATGCCCACAGAAAACCATGATAGCTCTACCCTTGTATCCTAGTTGCTAAGCCATGTTTATGAACTTTTTTACTCCAAATACACTGCCCTCCGAGACTATTTGTAATTAAATAGCTTCTGTAAGTACATTATTGTACTTATATAATTATTAATTGTATTAATTATTATCTATTATCTAAGTACCATTTATTGTACTCATAAGTCAGTACATTTAATGTTTCACCTTTTTGCATAAGGAGTGGCATATAACATGCATGTTATAAATTATTAACTGTATACTACTGTTTTAATACCTTGAGGAGTATTTTCATTCAGGGAAGAAAAGAAAAGAAAAAAAAAAAGAAATATTTTAGTAAGGGTAAGGCCAAACACTAAGGCTGTTAATTTTTTACATTCATAGTTGAGAAAGTAGGATATAAAGAGAAACTCTTACCCTAAACCATAAAAGAGAGAAACCATGAACCATAAAATGTGTAAGAAGTCCTAAAATCCAGATCACAGATCTAGGACCTGTGTGAAGTTTCCTGGAAGGTAGCATGACTACCATAACAAGCAGGTCAGCAGAAGACAGAACCTCAATAAAGCAGCATGACTGCGTGGTGAACTATGTAACTATGCTCTAACATTCTGCATCTTCACAAAGCACAGCTGGTTTCTTAACTTTTGTATTTTAGTACAATCACTCTCTTTTAGTTTACACTAAAAGCTTGTCCAGTGCTAAAAGTGACTTCAAGACTCCTTTTTCCCAGGGAATACTGCATTCAGCAAGATGCACTGGGCTCACTTGAACAGTGGCAAACCAGACAAAGGGTGCTGGCATGATTCTAAGATTCTCTTTCACTAGCCTGGAAGAACTAGGTTCAAAGATGGTTACATAGGACCTGGTCAGCAAAAGCATTTATGGAGTAGGACAATAACCAAAATGAGGAAAGAAGGCAGAACAGAGAAGGAGTTTATTCTGAGTATCTCTGTGAACTCTTGGAAAAACACTGATCTGTGGAAATGCTGAACAGAAATGTTTCACAATTATTATAACAATAAGAAAACTAAAAGCAGCAACCTTCCCATCAAAAGCAAAACTGTAAAATAATTTTCCCTGTCATGTAATTGCCTAGAAATATTTACTCAAAGGTACTACAAAGTGTAAGTTAATATATACTCTACACATGCAGCTTGACTTATTACTCTCTCTTTCAAGAAAGTCACTGGAAGGTCAGTGACAGAAATCCTTATTTTTCTTGTGTCTTTTTAGCCATCAATCATATTGCTATCCTTAAGTCCAGCAAAATTACTATCACATATTGCCTGTCAAAGTCCAAATGCATGAGAGTCAGGGCTAAGAGACAAAGTTCTTTTCTAGCCTAGCCATCTTGGAGAAAAATTGAAATATTGTCTGTCACTAGGGGAAGAACTGATTATGAGCTATATTGAAACCAGGTAACAAGCATAATCACCACAGAAATACCGTGATGTACAATCTTATGCCTAGTCTGAGACACAGTTTTCTCTAGGTATGTCTCCAGTAGCCACCGGAAAATCTTCGCAAGCATGTATCTTCTCCTTAAAAAACTCTGCAGAGAAACCTGGGATAGTTTTGGCAAGTATTGTAACAGATAAAATAGTTAAATCAAACAGCATTGATACATCAACAGTGGCTGAAAGCTTACTGATACTCAGGTAAAACATTTCTCAAGGGCAGGGTTAAAAAGTTTACAAAACTTCATCTAGAGTATCTAGAATTAAAAGAGCCTTACGAATTCATCTAGTGGCTCCCTACCCAAAGCAGATTCGTACCAGTGCCGTTCCTGACAGAAATTTGTTTTGTTTATATAGGCCTCTACCAAGGAACACTACTATTTCAGTACTTCTCTGCCAAGAGGAGATAAGAATATCATAGCTCTGATCTTTTGCCCTGTAAATATTCAGAGAAGAGTACCAACAGATCCACTTCATGATATATATCAGATGATCTGCTGTTTATGTATCTTCAGTATAAACTACAAAAAGCAGATGTGCCTCTTTATAGTATTTCAGATTAGAGAGTTTTGATTCGACATCACGGGTCATGCAGAAAGCAGCCTAGACTTAAAACAGCCTCTACAAGCCCTCTCTAAGCCAACTTTACCCATTATTGAGTTTTGAAACACATGCCTACAAAAGCAAAACTTAACCAAAAAGATCACATTTGAGATGCTTCATTGCTTTATCAATTTTTCTGTAACTCTCCTGATCGATCAGTTTACCACCACGTCAATCACTGAGTAGCCACCACTACACACGAGAGTATGTGTTAAGAAACACAGCACCACATGAGTTTTGTCTTATTATCTATGTTCCTGATTTCACAGTTGCCTGCCAACTGAAGGGGAGAATGGGAGAACAGGAACATGGACTGGCAAAAAGATCTGGTTTAGTTATTAGACAAATTACTTCTAGACAAACATCCTGGTTCAGCAGGTTTTTCATGCCGAAGGAGACCGCTGACGAACTGTATTGAAAACGTGATCTATCATTTTTATGAAAGGACAGATGTGGAAAAAGATTTTCCATTAGTTATATATAACTATTATGTGGTTTATGATATCATATCATATAATATCATAAGCACCAATGCTTAGCAAGGTACTATCCTGCTTACACTGAAGAAGTTGCTGAAGTGGCCACTGCTACAGAGAAAAGAGGCAATGAAAAGAAAAAGGAAGTATTGAACATGGTAATGAAATATCCCTCACAAAGCATTCCCAATATAAACCTCATGGCAGTCAAAAAATAATCTTTAAATTTCATGAGCTTTTAATGAATCAGATAAAAGCAGAAGATCTAGATTATATTATGAAACACCAGTGTGTATTCAACTGCATTCTGACCTTGATTTGTTCTTTTCACTGAGCCACTGAACTTATGGACAGATCCCAGCACATTCATTTTCCCCTTAGGGACAAAGTACCAAATGGTAGTGTAATTGCCAAGGGAAAATTATTACTCTGTTCTGAATTATTTCTATCATAAATCCAGCAGCAGTCAAACAGATTCTGTCACAAAAACGACAGGGTTGCCGTACAGTGATGAGAGTCCCACATACAAGGGCACCATAAATCCTTTAGTCCCACCACCCAACAAAGACATTATAAGTCATGTGTTTAAATCAAAATTAGAAAATCCAAGCTGGCAGCAAACTGGTCTGCATTACAGAAACAATGGAAATGAGGTGATTTACTTGCTGCTGATTTAAAACTCACCCTGTTTCATCAGTTTCTTAGAAATGTGTAAAACATGACTAGCTTTTTTTCTGGGTAATTTTGAAGGGGTAAAACATAGCTCTTCAGAACACAGATGTGCAACTCAGATTAGCATCAGTTCTGTTTCTGTGCATGTGCAATATATGAATAATTAGACTATACTCATTAACTCTTAGAGACAGTTTAAAGTTAGGATTCTTAATAATTGATTCATTCTTTTACCTTACCAGTCAAGTGTGTGGATTAGAATAAATCACAGAGAAACTTGGCACCAATGAACATCCACATAAAACTATATCTGCTTTTTCATTTTTTCAGGACCTATCAAGGACTGGTGACTCCACCAATGTATTCAGGATATTCTTTCCCAGAGTCCTTTAACAGCACTTCCTTGATAGCTGAGTAAAAACATATATGTTGAACCCTGATATGTCAAAAAAGCTTTGGGCAAGGTGTCCCCATACAACTAGAAAATTAACTCTTGTAAAGTCACAGATTTCCCCTTCAACTCCTGCAAGGCTAGAAGTCAACAACTAAAAATTTAGGATGACTGGCATCCATGTTCAACCACAGAAGCTACAGAAAGAATGCTTTATCATAGAAAACTAATGGACCATCTGTAAAAAAGGCCCTGTGATCTCTTTTATCAAAGAATAATTACCTCATCCTTCCCTCCCAGGACTGAACTGACTTTATATAAGGACCGTGTAAGGACTTTATTTTTCTAAGATGCCAAAATGACTTGATGGAGGCATTATGATCTGTACCAGCTATGGACTTCCATATAAACAGGAGAGGAATGCGTATCTGCTCTTTGATGAATACAACAGCAAGTTTTGGCTTACAAGATCATTTTAAAAAATACATTTAGCATTCAATTAGCATTCAATCTCGCCAACATTGAAAGATTCAGATAGTAAGACAGTTTTAAGTGAAGCCTGCTTCTTATTATGTTTTCTTACGTGCAAAATATTTAAGGACTCTTCAAGTGACATTCAACTCCACACAAGAGCATTTGAAGCATCCTACAAAGAATGGTTCGAATTCAATGTAATTATGTGGCTTAAATTATCTAGCACAGTTTTAGAGTTGCCACACAGGCAAAGAATAATATTAATGGGAATTACTCACCTCTCTTGAAAACAGAAGAAAACCCCAAATCTAAACCCCTCTATGCTTGTTAAAAAAACTCCTTCAAACTGTAGTTCACAATCTCTCCCTTCCTCTTCTTCCCCAAATGAAAGAAAAATTATTTAAAAATGAGTAATACATGAAGAAAAGGAATAATCTCAATGCTAAAAATTAAGGCTATGCAATAAGGTATGTAATTTTTTCATCATGAAACCATGATTTTTGAGAAGTACGTAATTCAGAGAGTTAAATTAAGTAAAGAAATTTGAATGTATTTCAGGAGCTAATAGACATCAATTTCAGACGATTCAATTACTGTAAGTGTTATTTATTTTCTTTCTTGTTGATTTTTGTTGGGAAGGGTAGAATGAAACAGCTTTTCTATTCATTAAGTTGTCAACAGGTGATGGTATCTATGAGAGCATGTTTGAGCAGAATCAAAATTGAGTTAGTTTATTATTATGCACAATACTTTTTCATCATTCCCTGTTTGCCTGGTCTAATGTTTATAATTTGCATATCAGTCAGCCAAGTGAAATATGTGTTTAAAAGCTAGAAACTTCATACAGATAGCACAGAATTCCGATCTTGAAAACACACACATACAATCCAAATTATGTTTGCCAGAATATCTATAGAACTGGATATTCCTTTTCTAAAGACAATTCCCAATAAATATATTTATAATAAAAAGATTCTCTGAAATTCTCTTAAACCCTCACCTATTCTCTTATCTCCATTTTGCAGAGAGGAGGAAGACACAAACAATTTAAATGATTTTACTAAGATCACCTAGGAAGGCTACAACAGAAACAGCATCCCAGGTTTCTTCAGTCCCTCTGCCTTAGTCGTAACACAGTCCTTCCTGTCATTTATTGATTTCTGGGTAGAGGAAAACACACTTATAGCCAGACAGGAAGGAGCTAATCTATTACAACATTCCAGCAGACAGAACATACATGGACAAAGACCAGACCTCCTCTAGGCAACAATCCTGGTCAACAGCAATCAAATAATCTCAAAAATTACATCATTTCTGAGAAGCAATGGTGTGGTCAGGTCAAAACAGCAGGCAAAGCAGTGAGCAGACCGTGATAGCAGACTTCTTGCTTTATGATAATGAGGCATCACTATTGTCTTTTACAACTAGAAAAGTTGGTTTATGCCTTCATTTGTATACCCTCTGCTAATGCTATAGGAAAGTCAAGGTGTTTAGGTCAGCGACTTTAGATCAGCTTCTCAGAGTGGCTTGTTTTTGCTACCTTAACCAATGTAGCAGTGTCCTGAGGTGCCTCAAGGAGGCAAAGATTTAGTATGAGATAAGCATGGTTAAAGTGGAGGTGGGGCTGTAAGGCCTGGCTAGTGTGAATTTTGACCTTTTGGTTTGGGGGATAGGCCATGTGAGCCCTGGATGAACTTGCCCCACCCCAGACCCCTCATGGGGGGTGGCCCAAGAGTTCTGATTGTGTTTGAGCCACTGGGGTTTCTACCTTGTGTTCCTAGTGGTCTCTGACCCTGAACTCCACCCTGGTTCTGTCCCTCAAAACCCATCACCCTGCCTCTGTTTGGGGCTCTCTGTCTCTGGATCTGAGTTTGTTCCTATACTGAATAAATGGTTTTATGAACAGAAGCCCATCTCCTTGGTGTCCCATGCTGGCTCCTGGTTACTGTAGCTTCTCTGGACATGATCCTGCAGTTGTGGAATGCAACACAGGAGAAGGATCTTTTGCTCTCCATACTAGACCTGTCAGACCCACAGAAAGGAAAGTAATCAGGTTCTGGGGTAAGAGGTCAAAAAGAGCTGCTTGTTTTGAAAGGACAGCTGGAGGCAGAGATTAGGGCTGATCAGGCAGCTGTGGGGAAGAAAAAGGGCTATGTAAATGAGATTAGGTCCCAGAGAACGGATGTATGCTTGCTATGAGAGAATAGGGCCCCCAAAGAATGCCACAGGTTTTAAGGCTGTACAAAGACTCCCCCCTTCCCCCTGTACACATTCCTCAAGCCATATTTGAAGCTCTTAGCTCTGTTTCCAGTACTTGACATTGCAAAGAAGCTTTCAGCAAGCACCACTCATGAATTCCTCTTCTTATTTAACCTCAAACTCAAGTATTTTTTGAAGCATAATTCAGATCTGGTTCAATTAATGCTCCCAAAACAAATTTCAGAGATTGTTCTCTTCCCCTCTCATTACACAGCAGCCCCTGGCAGCTGCACTGCAACAAAGATACATCCACACCAAGCTGACTTCAGAGACCAGCTTGAACTCTGAGACAAAGACCATGTGGTAAAAATACAATGAGTTAACAACCATTAGCTAAAAATAATTCTGTCACTCCCTTGAAACCAGAGTCAGGTCTTCCTGACAATTTATACTTGGTTTGGCTAAGAACAGAGTTAATGGAGTTTACAGGATAAAACAATTACTGCTATAATTAGTCAGAAGTACCAGAAATAATTTAGGCAAATTTTGCTGGGATGTGACTAGACCAAGACCCTCTCTCTGCACTAAACACTTTGCAGTCAGATCTTGTCAATCAAACAGGGTTGGTTTTTAGTACATGCTGAAGAGTCTTCAACTTCTTCCCTGACTCTCAGCAGATATTTCTATCTTTCAAGATGCTGTCACAGCACCAACACTTCCCTGCAATGTGCTGTATGATTTCCTTTACTGCCTTAGGTATGCAACAAGATCAGCTGCACAAGTGATACATACTAGAGAAGCAGAATTTACTTTTAATGTGCTTAGTTGCAGGAATTGCTTTGATTCCTCTTGTTATGAACACATACAAACGTTAGCTGAAATTCGTTATCTCCACATAAAGCAGATACCAATGCCATGATATGTCACAGAACATAGACACTGATGTGCAGCATATGGAATGAATGATGGCTACCTCAAAATAATTGTAACTTTCCATTTTCTCTAAAAAAAGGCACAGCTACTTTGGCCCATTGAGAGAGTATTTATGTCAAAAGAAACCAAACAACTCTCTAGGAAACCATATCTAAATCAATTTCTAGTGAACCATAACCAAAATTTGCCTGACAGTGAATAGGAGCTACTATGGCATCTGCTAAAATAATTCAGATGAGGCCTCATTTATTAAAACAGTAAATCTATACCACTATTAATCAAGCGTGATACAAAGTATTGATCTAATACTCACTCCTTTAGCTGGTACTCAGAGGCACTAATTAAGGGAGCTGCATAACACATCTCGTTTTTCTCTGAGTTGAACTATTAGAAAATGCAATCAGGAGTAAAGATGAAGGCTACAATAAAACTGCAGTTTACAAATTTAAATGGAGCGTGTATGACTCACTCTGAATAGCCCAACAAAACAAACTCAGCAACCCTGAATGTGGCTGTTGAAATTTTGAAGCATTTTGAATTACATTAATTGCGCTGAAAATTTCTGTCTTTGTCACCTACTGATTATCCATACCCAGCGTTTCACATGGGCCCTCAAATGCCTTGACTTCTCCCAACATTACACTAAACAGGACTTGAAGTAACACAAACAAGTGTAACATGGAACCAGTTAACCCACTTATGTTGGAAAATCTCAAATGTTACAAGAAATTAAATCAATTTCTGTGAAGGGAGACAGCAATGATCATTCCAACTCCATAGTTTAGTTTTGCTTTGCATGTATTTCTACCAGACATTTGAAGAAAACTTTTTTCCAATTCAGCAGCAATAATTCTGGATTTTATATGGAAGCAGATGAACTACAGGCTTAGTTATGAGACAACTTTCCGTTTCCAGATACAAGAACAGCTAATCATTTGGTGGGATGGTGCTGCCTCAGGTAGCTGAATGGATAAAATGTTTTTTGCCTCAGTGTCAAGACTCCACAGCCAGGAATTAATTTTTTTTAAGAAACAGTAAAATAGCGGGTTCTAAATACATGATTTTCCAGATCCAAAAAGCTATACTTGATTAAGGAAGTCTTACTTTTAAAATTAATTTCTCTCTACAAGTCGGTGAGAAAGTAACCTGGAGTCAGCATTAGCTTACTTCAGTATTTTACTTCTGGAATCAATCTTGGAGTCAAATGTACCAGCTGTTAAAGATAAATTTGTGGCAAGGGAGATAACTTGGATTTATATATTGAAAAGTAGGTTGGTGCTGCCTTTTTTCCCTTGACCTCAGACTTGGTTTTACGGAGTCAGCAGAACTCACAGCTTGGAAAGAAAAAAACCACAACGAATTGTTTAACAGCAGGAAAACAATCATCACCACTCATCATATATCCATTTGCACCAGGATCCTGGTTTTGGTCTGGTGTAGGAAATTCTGATAGAGAGGCACACTTAGAAGGCCATCTACAACATGCAAGTCACTTAGTTCACAGAAAATTCTGACGGTACGTTTTTGTCTTGTTGCCCATTTCTGATACAGCTCTCCATATTTGTGAAGCCTACAGAAACAAACTTCATTTGAAGAGATTAGGGGCTCAATCTGCCCCTCATCTGTGCGTGGAAATGGACAGCACTCCAACACAGTCATCCATCCATGGAGTCTAAGAACAATTACCAACGACACTGCTTCATGCCTTCTCATTCAGTGCTTACAGAGCTGGACACAACAATAGCTATTTTAGATGACAGTAAAAGAGATATTCACAGTCACATCTGAGTCAGTACTGATTAACATTAAAGACAAACCAGACCTATTTCTTTCACATAACACTAGATTAGGTCAACCAGTTTAATGAGGGAAATTTTTTATGAAGATTTAGAGCTCATCAAAGAAGAACAAGTGAGCAATTTATCTTGTGTGGTTAAGTGGTTTTGAGAGGTCAGGCGCATGTTTCTCTCCATTAACTGTCAGTACACTACAAGGTGAGAATGTCAGATTTACAGGTCTACTTTTGGGATGCCTAAAGAAAATTGGGAAGCATCCCACCTCACACAGTCACTAACTGACCCCTTATCCTAAGGAAAGAGAAAGATGTGAGAAGTTGACAACATTACTGACATTCTTACGAAACAGTTCAACCTTTATTTATTGTGACACTGCTTATTGGAGCTACCTGATTTTCCCTCTGCTACCTTTAAGCTTAGAAGAGAACCACAGCTGTGTTTTGTCTTCTCATGGCTTCTGGACTTTCTTGGTCAATGTTTTCTAGTATCATTTACAAGAATCAATGTATTTTTTAATTCTACTGAAACTTCATACAAACAACAAGCTGAAGAATCTTCAAGAAGAAGGGAAGATGGAGTGTCGAGGTGCTATTCTTGCTCAAGAATATGGGACATGAATTGGCATAAGCTATGTTCTGCCAAGGCTACAGCTTTTCAGATCTTAAGGGTATGTGCATGCACTACAACCAAGAATTAGGCTTAAAAATCTGAAAAATAAACAAGTTGTAACTTTCTTTTGTTGTTATTATTGCACTCAACTCTCCTTGATGAATGTCATATAAACCAAAATACAGCAAGAAGGAAGATGAAGGAATGTATTTCCATATAAAATGGTGAAAAACCCCAAGAAATTAAAAGCTATAGAGCTTAAAATATTCCTTGATAGTTGTTTATTTTCAAGAAATCACTATGCTGGACAGTAAAAGGATAATAAACATCTCAGAGGAATGAAACCAAAAACACCTTTAAAAATATAAAATGTGCCATTCCAAAACAATTTATATTTAATTTCTTTCATTTTTCTCTAGATGTAAATATTACTAAATTTTACAAAAGAGAAGAGCAGCACTTGTTCCAGAAATAAAATCAATTAGCAGTATAACAACACTAATTCATTATTACAAGTGTAAATGAATCATATCAGGACAGAATATATTCTAATAGTGGAAAAAAATTGAGCCAAAACCTTTTGGTATTATCTGTATCAAGTTCAGGTGCGCACTAGGAAGTACTTCAGAAATTTCTAAGAAGGGCGGGGTATTTTGAAGAAATACAGTCTTCACAGTACAGTAAAATGAACTGTTTACATTAGAAGTAGCTTTTGAAAGAACCAGCATGAATTTAAGAAATTATGTTTTAATTTTTGCATTATTTTAGCACTAAAAAAAATAGCTAAGGATTAGAATTAAAGTGTATATTCCACAGTTCTCTTCCCTGTCTCAAAACATGCATGTTTATAGTTGTAGACAAGAGGAAAACACATCATTGCAACTAGGGACCAAAACTGAAGACTGAATTACTGTTAAAAACAGCCAGTCTTCTTAGAAATCAGATCTGAACTACCAATTACTACTTCTATGTCTGGTCAATAAGGTTCCTCACCCTCTCTCACGTCACAGTCAGAGACAAGTGTACATGTTTAATCTCCCCATCACATAATGACATACGGGCAGGGAGAAATGCTGGCTGTGCATCGGACACAAGACTGAACCAGCACAGCGCCCATGAGGCAGATGACATCCAACTATGGTACTGCTCCAAAATAAAGTGGGGCAACTTGCTGCGTTGCACCTTGCAGCCAAGGGAGGGAAAGATAAGCTGCTTTTAGGCTGACAGTGGCCTTTTGAACAGTGACCTTTCCAGAAAATTGAAAGTGTCTTTGTTATTCTGATAGCCCTCAGAGCTTGTTTTAGGAACACTGCTGTGTCACATCAAAGCACCAAACACAGCAGGAGAAGCTGCACCACACTGCAGCATCAGGGTTCAATTCCCATTACCTGTCCCACCAAAAGCTTCTCCAACTGCTTTCATATTCCACGAAGTTCTGATGCTTTGACATCAAGACGAGTCCTCAACACACTGCTAAGAATCTCTTAACACCTTCTTAGTCCTATTCATCACAAAGGAACATAGTAAGTATTATGCCTATTGCTGGTCTCTTTTTCTGTCTGGGAGAAGGGGAATGAAAATAAAAAATACCAAGCTTTTCCTAAAAAGTTACCATATTGTCAGCCAGTCAATCAGAATAACTATAATTGTTTGGTTTGTTTGTTTTTTTTTAAATAGGAAGATGATAAATTGATAACGTAACAAAGATTAACAAGAAGTATACCCTACATGGCAGGTTTAGCCAGGTCCACATATCTTACTGCTACTCTTGAACTACAGATCATGAATCTACTGTTTACAAACAGATCTTTCCTCCAATCAGACTGGCATATGAGGCACATACTCAAGGTAACACTACTGGGCTCTGGAAATGGGAGTCATACATTTCCCTATTGGAAGAATATTTCCTCTTGAGTTATATCCATGTATGCACATGTGTCTAGACATGTATTTATAGCTCCACTACTTTTTCTCCACAGTGCATGAAGACCAAATGCAGCAGCAGTCTGCAGACCATCATTAACAAAATGAAGTTTTTATAATGTGAAACCTTGTGAAAGAATTCACAGGGCTCTCGTATAGTTACCCCTGAGAAAGGTGCCGGATCTAGTATCCCCAAGTATCCCCATAAAAGTACTTCAGAAAATTAGTGGGGAATGAATTACTCATCCAATCTTTTGAGTGGTTTTTAGGTAGACAAAACTTGGCCAGAAAATGTAAGTTGGGTCTTTAATCAAGACGTCACCTTATTATGCTACGAACAAGACATCCTAGAGCACTGGTTCAATACTGACTCAGAAGAAAAACACTTGACAAAAACTGGCTTAAGAAGCAGCATTTTTCAGAAACTAGACTTTCAGGGAAATCTAGCCACATCTGACTGCATTCAGTGCATGGAAAAAGGTGACATACTGGCTCTCTGGAACTGCACACTACTTCTCTGAGGTGTCAAAATCAAATAAAATTGGAAGAGATTATGACTATACTCAACATTTGGTAATTCTTCTAATAGTGTAGTTATTCCAGAATAATCTGTAGTGCTCTTCTAGACAGAGAGTAGACAAATCATGATCATCTGAAGTCTGATGTAATGATGTATTTCTAGTTCTTTACTGTTACCAAAGGGAAGAAGTCACAAAGCAAGAATGAAGGGCAGTGCCAAAAGCAAATGGATACACCTCTCCCCACGATACCTCCTTCCCTACTACATCTCTGGACTGTTTAGTAGGGGCTAATCACTACTTTATGTCAGCATCAGGAACAGAGTGCTAGGGCACACAACTGTGTTTTACTGCAGTGATGCTAGAGCATCACTGAGCTGCGACACTGTGACTGAAGCACAAACACCTCCGGTGACCATTTTTAGTTAAATGTAAATACAAGTAGTATCAGGAATTCTTTTCATACCTTTAACATGACAGTGCAAATAAAACCACATTATTTGCAATTTTGCATTTAAATCTGTGATTATGCAGTTAAAAACCTATACTAATGCTATGTTCCCAGGTACCTCAAAAACAAAAAGTTACAAATATTCCACTATTTTCCTCTGATTTTACACTTCCACTATCAACATACTGGATTTCAAAACGGGGACCAATCCATTGCCTCCATTTGTAAAGAAGGCTCTACCTAACCAGCACTGTATGTGTTAATTATTAACTCTCATCGTAATAAAACACAAAATGTTGCATAAGTTCCAGAAATGCTCAATGGAACTGCTTTTCCATTATATTTGAAAAGCACTACAGAGAAAAAAATAAGTCTGTTCTAGCAGATTGTAAGAAAAGATACTGGAAAAATGATCTAACAGTACAAGTTAGGACAAAATAATTACTGAAGCTTGAAGGTGCCTTCCATCTCAAATTAAATACAGCAGAAGGATCAGTGGTAAAAGAAAGGAGAGGTGGGACAACTGGGAGGAATGGAAGAGAAAGCCCTCATTCATTAGAGAAAGAGGAAAGAGATTATTTATCTGCAAAGTGTTAAATTGAACTTGCTGCAAAATTGATCAAATCTCTTCAGACTCGGAAATACCCTACGGCAATTATTGATCAAGAGCAGTGAATGTGCTTCAGACCATGTTTATGTGCTATACAAAAAAATATTTTTTTTTTTTTTTTTTTTTAAAGCAGGGGAGAGGAATTAAAGTGTGTTTAAAACACACTTAACTTTGAAACACACTCAACTGCTGAGTTAGTTGTTGCATGAGTTATTGCAACAATGTGTATGAGGATAGATGATCTTCAGGAAAACATACCTGGCTAGATTGAATGCATCATCAATCAAGCCTGCTCGATTACTGACAGAGATAACCTGTGAGAAGCAAGCACAAAAATTGAACCATTTAGATTTAAGGTGATGAAACAGTGAAGGTTCTTCTATGAAAGCACATTTTAGGGATGAGGAGATTACCTCATGGTTCCTTGTTAGCTGATTAATTAGCAGCCTCCAATTCCTAATATCATAATTAACTCTAAAGTAGCCAGTCTGGTTTATGTTCCCCAGCAACCAACTTGCCTCTTCCAAAGCAGGAATTCTGTGGTGTTCTGGAAAAAAAGAAGAAGAAGGGAAGGGGTATTGGTTTTAAAACATTCTAAAGATACATCTGTTACATTTTCTCCTTCTTTAAATATACATGAAGACAGTAAAATTAACTGAAAGACTAACAAAAATACTGTGTTTGATTAATAATTTCCTTTATCTGTAGATAAATGTATCTGTATCTGATGTAGAGAAATGCCAACTGACATTCCCATGGGGTCCTTTTACCCACAGAGGACTTCAATTGTGCTCTTTCTTTCCTGGCAAATATTTTTTTATGAGCAGTACCCACTTTAAGTCTAGTACTCTTATTCTGGCCATGCTTAAATAGTTTCCTACAATTGTAACTCAAAAAATTCAGTGAATGTGCTATAGAGAGAGGAGTAAACCTGTGATTAAAAAAATTGATTCTTAAGTGTTTCTGCATGTATTTGATTAAGTTTTTTCACTGGATTTTAAATTAAAGTACTTCCAGTTGTACAGCTTCTAGCTACTAAGCACTGAGAACCTCCTCTTTAGAGCTAGACCAATTAACCTTATACCACCTAACCTGTTCTCTATCTTTCCCCTTGTTTTAAGTAATCAGTTGAGGGCTGAAAGTCTAAATTTATTACTGTTTTTGTGCAGTTAGGCACTCCACAACTATTTGCAGGAATAGGGATTTCAAAATTTCAACAACAGAAATGCTCTGAACTCACAACATGTACTACTTTTTCATCATGCCACAAAGCATCAGGCTTCAACACCTCTGGAAGAAGTGTTCAAACTAGTAAATTACTTTGACAAAACTAACCATGAATGAGAACTCACTAGAAATTCAGAAACACTTTTTTCAACCAATAAAACTAGTTTGTACACTGTTGAAGGAACAGTTTAGTCATTCATTTTTAAAAATAAAAAAGAAATATATAAATTTTATTCTAAATGCAATTCCATTATGGAATTGTTTGGTGTGAGGTAACAAATGGGAAAAAAGCTAGCAGTATAATCTTTACAATTCACACATACTATCTAGTACATAGACTTACTACAGAAATTGATTTGTTTCAATCTTTCTTATAAAAAAAGTAATTTCTGAGGAAATAATAGTTAACTAGGGCTACAGATAAAAGTTGTGCTTCTCCCTTGACTAACAACAAAACCACAAAAAACTACTATTTTAAGGTGCAGTACGTACAAAGATCAGCAAGACCTGAATCTTTAAAACACATCATTCCATGTTTAATTTCATGGACCTGCATTATGCACATAAACTCAGATAAAAAACTGCAGGATTAATATAAAGTCCTCTTTTCTCCTAGGTAGTTCTGAAAACATTAAAATCTCTTAAAAATACACTTATTAAAAATATTAAGCCCAGAATAATTCAGTTGTTGCCTATTCAATTCAACTGTTGTTGCTCTTTTATCTGTGGTAAAGCACCAAGCAGACACGTTCTTCAGGATCCAACATATCCTGCAGAAATAGGACTGAGAAAATCTGAATTGAGTCCTACAACTCTGTGGACTTCCCAGGTGTTCATACTGTCCAAGCACCTAAGCTGTTTTTGCCATACAATCTGATTTGGAACAAGGCTCTAACACTTCTGTGTCCTTTCTTCCACAAGGGGCTGTACAGATCAGTCCTAAGCAAACTCAGACTTGCTCCTCTGTTTAAATCCTTTTTTCATTGGTTCCAAGTCAGAACCAGCCCGTTGCTCCATCCTAT
Organism: Parus major; assembly: GCF_001522545.3. Classification (NCBI taxonomy): domain Eukaryota; kingdom Metazoa; phylum Chordata; class Aves; order Passeriformes; family Paridae; genus Parus; species Parus major. The sequence continues at coordinate 34,667,020 of NC_031773.1, read as the reverse complement.
TTAGAGAAGATTTGAATCCTGTTCCTTTGTAACCTTATACCACCCTAATGCAGTACAGCTTTCTGCCCATGCTCCTTGGTTGCAAACTAACCTTTAAATGCCACCAGTCCTGGAAGCAGCTACTTGTAACTGGTTAACCTTTGCACCTCTACAATGCTACCTAAAATCACACCAAATAGGCTATCAGCACACATTAAACAATATCTGGGTAAACAAAAGCATTAAATGGAAATTTTCAATATCATATTTAATTTAAAAATACATAAACCTTTTCTTCTTTGAGCATTTGTATAACATTTTCACCCCCAAAGTGAGGAAATTACTTATGCTTCAACAGTGTATTGAACGACACTTGCCAGTCAAATATGATAAATTCAGAATAAGCTATTTCACATGCAACAGCTATACAGCACCCCTCCATACATATCACACAAAGGAGGAGAGTATCTTTTCAAAGCACGATAGCATTATAACTGTTTCGCCAGTTTAAATACAACTATAACCTCTTGCTACTGTTTTTCAATAAGACCACTCATGTATTGACATTCTCCTGAAATAAAGGACAGAAATCTTTCTGTTTTAAAACACCTTCCCAACTCCCAACACATAAAGAGGTGGCTATTTTAAGGGACTGCCTGATACATGTGCTTTGTACAGTTCTATATAATTTAGTAGAAATTGATATTCGTGTCTGTCAGTTCTTATGCTCTCCTATGAAAGAAATTATTTCTTTTGGCAATTACAGGCACGAAACATTTCTATACACCTGGGTAATGTTTCCACTTACCATGAACATGTTTATTAGTTTCCTATTAAAAGTATTATAGTAAGCAAAAAGGTAGTAACTCAGTGTTATACCCTGTATTAAACCATTTGTAACTCTCTAAACAACAACAAATATTTCATTTGGAATGAAATCCATCTTTGAAGGTTCACCTCTCAAAAGCCGATCTAAAATATATATCCTGTTGTATTTGAGATTGAAGGAATTTTTTTTAATCTTCTTCCATCAGAAAGGAAGAAGATTATTTGTTTTTCCAGGGTCACGTTTTGTCTGGATGCCTCAGAAAATAACACTGCTCTAAAATTTCTAGTTTTGCCAAATGCATATAGGAAGCATTTAGGAGGAAATGGTTAAACTTTATGACATTTGTTTTGAAGTAAAAAAATCAGTTAGGGTCTGTTTCCCAGTTTGTCTGCTCTCAAAGTGTGAGACAGTCCCTCCAGCTGGTGCATGTGGCTTCAAGTTCTGAGCTCTCCCAGCAACTTCAATTCCAGCAAAACCAGCATGTGAGGCAAGTCTGGGAGAAGGGCACCCTTCTGCAAGAGAGTACTGCCAAAAGCATGGACCAAACACCAGTACCATTTCAAGTCTTCAGACTCACAGCTGCTAAAATTTTAACTCTTCACTTTATACAACCTCTAAGAAATTCATACTAAGAAATTGGTTTATGCTAGTAGAATCACTACTGGGGGAATTGATTCCATTTTTCTGCAAAAATAACTGCACAAGTGTAGCACAATTTCTTGACAACAACAGCAAGTAAAATTTTTCTGGCAAAAAAGTGTTCCATGAGGAATTTCACAATAATTTGTACTGGCTTTAACTAAATTCTGCAAATCTTCTTGCAAGAATTTTTCATACTGGGAGAAGGCAAACCAGAGAAAAAAGTTTTATCTCACTTATCATGTTGCCATAGCTCCGTGCTGAAAGTAAATATTTTGGCAAAGAGATTAGCACAATAAATGGAGCACATCAGGAAATATGAGCACATTCCATCTCACATAACTCCTTCTTCAGATTACCCTTCCATCCATTAATAGTCCCATATCACTGCTAATGTCTAAGGTGATACACAATGTAAGCAGCAGTCTTCTGCTAGGATCTTCACTCAGCTGTTAGAATAAGGGGAATGATTCTGACTCACTGTGTCAAAATGACACAGGATTCCAAGTCCTGTGTCCCTGGTCCTCACTATGGCTGGCTGAAGCTCAAAGCAGGACCTGTACATTGATGTTTCTTCACAGTGCTCCCCTTCTTCCTACTTTTGAAAGATTAAAGACTGGAGTCTGGAAGCAACACAGGTAAAGCTCAGTAGCTGAGTTTCAGAAGAGAAAAGAAAGGGTATTTTTCTAAACCTGCAACTAATGCCCTGCTCCCCAGCAGGCAGCCAGCAAACCCCAGCTCAGAAGCATCTGTCTTCTACAAAACACTTCCTGGAGGAGAATCTGACTGTTGAGTGGCTTAAAGTAGAGATTATCTAATAGGAGGTGGCAAAGTAAATTGGGATTTGCTATTGGAAGGGAATCGCCCTGTTGAACTTTCTTTCCCCCATCTCATGGGACTCCTGAGGAGATATTAGGAGCAATCTGAGTCACTTTAACTGGGGTAGGGAGGTCTATTAAAGGAATATTTGGAACATAAAAAATCAGTTAATGAACAGGAGGTGGGGATGGAAAGGGCAGGGAGGCAGATTAAAACTCTGTCAGCCAGTTTAGCAGCACTTGCTGAGTTGCAGGGACATGTTTCCTATTTGGAGACTGAGCACCAGAACAGTGATTGCTAAGGAACAGCAAGTATACCTTTATCCAAAGCTCTGCTCACCTATTGGAAATGGATACTAACTAAATCTCCTGACTTGAGGTTAAGGTCAGTTCTGGATTTGCAGGAACAAGCACAGATAAGCCTGTGCTTCCACACCTAGTACACCTTCATCAGCAATCACCAACACATTCCCACAAGCCCTGCTTAGCAGTCATAGGGATGGAATGGCTTCAAAGCTGGCTCTTGGCTCTCCACCCACTACTGATTTTGGGCTGATCCCAAAACGCTGTGGATACATATTCACAGATCATTACAGCAACCACAAAAGAGGCAACTTATCTAGGAGAAACAGAAATAAGCCCTGGAATATGACAGAAGAAGTTTGTAACACCAATTTCCACACTACCAGCAAAATTTATCATTCAGCATGCCTGCAAGACTGAGGCACAAAGCCATCTTAGCATGATGTTTCTGACCTCAGCATGGATAGGAAGGTTTGGCACAAGATATTCTGACAGCCCTCAGAATATTTCCTTTGCAACTGGCTTACAGTCACTTGAAGCAGAACAGCCTCATTCATGGAGATGGAGAGTGAACCGGGAAAAAAGGTGGTGGTGACCTATTTGTGCAGCACTCTGAGAGCAAATGAGAGCTCCATTTCACACACAAGACAAACTGAACCCAGTAAAAGGACCGTCTCATGGCTGGTATATGAACTGATGAGTAGAAATGCGGTTACATAAATGCTATGGTTCACTGGAAAAGGAGAAGAGACTGCCAGAAGAACTTGCAAAATGAAAGGCTTTTAAAACTATGCTTACATACCTTCAGCAAACAGGCGGGAAGAGCTGTATTAAATTTGAAACATCTTGGATATTATGCACCTTGTCAAACAAGTTGCCAAGGCCTGGCACTATATCCCTATAGGATTTCCTGCAAAGCACAATGAACTACAACTCAAGTAGACACTGCATAGCTGTAATTTCCAGTGTGTTCCTTCACTTCAGTGCTGTGAAGAATGGACAGATCTAGCACTATTGCCAGCAATTGTGGTGACATGCAGTTATCTGAACTGATCCAGCTCAGCATATTGAACAATCAGTGATCTGCATGCTCACTACCTCTGGCATGTAGCCAGAGACAGACAAGATGAGGATACAGAAGCAACTCAATCACCCCAAATTCCTGTCACTCTCAAAAAGCTGGAGAGCAGCCTCATATCCCTTGTTCATGAAAATACCAACTGGTATCCTACAACATCTTGATGAAGTCACAGACACAGTAGCAGAGAGGATGCAAAAATCAACAATTCTGTCTTTTGTATTTCTGGATGCACATGAAGGAAAAGACTCTTACACCGGCAAATAACCATTCTTGGTGAGCCAGGGCAAGGCACAGGGTTTACTCCTTCCTGATGGATATTGTTATCTGAAATACCACCAAAAAAAAAAAAAAAGGAACACTTTTTGATGTATTTCTATATGTAGCTATTTCAAAACTGCTGTGGTTTTGTTTTTCTTAGATAACCCACAGACAAGGTTAATTTTATTGGAAGATCTAAGTGATATGCCAGCAATCTCACAGTGGTAGTCATCAACTTGAACCCTTTTCCCTATTGGCAGCTGAAATTACATGTGTGATCAGTAATAATGACTATGTTGGTTTTGCATGGCCAGGTTTGGTAGCAGTGGGGAGGAGAAATGGCTTCTGTGAGGAGCTGCCAGCTTTTCCCGTGTCCAGCAGAGCCAACACCAGCTGGGTCCAAGATGGACATGCCGCTGGCCAAGGTTGGGCCAACTGAAATTGGTAGTAATGCCTTTGTGGTAACATATTTAAGTAGAAGGAAAAAAAGAAGTTATTGCTCAAACGTAGTTGTGGCCAGAGAAGAGCAGGGTGAGAGGAGCAACCCTGCAGATACCAAGGTCAGTGGAGAAGGAGGGGCAGGAGGTGCTCCAAGCACCAGAGCTGAGATTCCTCTGCAGACTGTGGTGAAGACCACGGTGAGGCAGCTGTGCCCCTGCAGCCCATGGAGATCCATAGGGATGCAGAGATCCACCCACAGCCCATTGAGGAGACCCACACCAGAGCAGGTGGATGCCTGAGAGGAGGCTGTGACTTTGAGTCTTTCCCCATGTTAGAGCTGGGGAGACTACTCTCCCTGAGCAGCGGGAGAAACAACGTGTGATGAACTGACCATAGTCCCCATTCCCTTCTCCCTGCACCACTAGGGGAGAGGAGGCAGAGCTGGGAAACAGAGAAGGGTGGGGAGGGGGGCAAGGCATTTTAAGGTCTGTTTTTATTTCTTATTATCCTGCTCCCATTTCAAGTCTGTTTTGCTGAAACAGCACTTGGTGAGTACTTGGTGAGGGACCTCTAACTCAGACCTTATCTGAGACCCATGAACACTTCGCTATATTCTCTCTCCTCAGTCCAGTTTCAGAGGGGAGTGATAGAGTGACTTTGGTGGGTGCATGGCGTCCAGCCAGGGTCAACACACCACAATAACAAACAACAGAGGTCATTAGCTCCTATCCACTCTTCCAAGTCACACTGGAAGCTCCTTCAGCACAACAGTTTAATCAACAAGAAGGAATTGCCTACTCTTTCCTAAAAAGTGCACGGAAACCATCCTCATGAACAGCATTTAATCCAAAGTTGATTTGAGGATCTGCATTTAATTACACTCACTTGAAGAACAATGTGACCACTTCCAATCTTCCAAATATCCTCGGGAGCAGTTTGTTTCACCTCCAGCTTGCAGACTTTTTCCAAGACTACCCACTGGGACAATACTGAAACTGTCCTCTGTACAACAGAAAGTCTTCCAGATTCTTCCAGTCCACAATAATCAAAACTGGAAATTGTCCTTGGAGTCTCAGAATTCCTCCCTCATCCCCATGAAACAAACATACCAGCTGCAGAAAAACTCCCAGGAAGATCACAAAATCATGTATACCAGCCTCAATACACAGTAGCATGTGCAATCAATCATACATTGTGTATACATTCAGGCATGTTCTTACTGACATTTCTGTGTTGAGGAATTCTTCATCTGAGTTAGACCACAATAAGTAGAAGCAAGAGGGCATTCTTGCTGTAGTCGTAAGTTTACAGTCTCATTTTCAATGAGGCACAGCAAGTGAATGAGTGAGTGAAAGTAATGAGGAAGAACAAGGATAATGACAATAGATCACAGTGTCATTGATTTGCTACACAGGAGACTGATGACTCGGAAAGGTTCCTCTTTAATTTCTATACAGTAGCCAGCCCAAAATAATTGCTCACACTGGCCATCATTAATTTGTTGATTTCTTGAAGGCATTCCAATAGAAGCAGTAGATCTTAAAAGAGTGGGTAGCAGTTTTATAGACTTGTTCCTCCACAGCGCTCTGCAAGTAAAAGTCAGTGAGGAAGCATCTATGTAGAAAATAGTAATATACTGAACTTTGAATGTGAGAGTGAAGGGAGGGAGGCATGCATGTGCAACCTAATGAGATGGGACGATCAGCTCGCTCTGAAATCAGTGGGAACCTTGCTAATAACTTTAGTGAGAGTTCAATCAAGCCCTAAAGGACAAAAGTAGAGCAGGTCATTAAGGCAGACTCTAAATGTGCAAACAGGTCTTGAAGTATTTTGGAAGCGTTAATGTTAAAAAGCGTGGCCAAAGCAGTAAGTTTCAGAAAAGTAAGGCAAAACCTGTATTCTTTGCTGAGAGGATGTTTCCAAGGTATAAAAATTTTTCTGGTTGCAGGCACATTTCTAGATCATTCTATCATGGGAGCAGCATAAAATATGTTACTTTCTCATAGGCTGCAAATGATTTAGGTAAAGAAAAACGTACCTTGTACCACTAGAAAGCTGGAGTACTCAGATTTCTACTGACCATACACATTCATTTCCAGTCCTTCTGGCTGTTAAGCTTAGTGACTAATTTATTTTAGTAAATTGCAAAAGGGAACAAACATCTCACACAAATTTGACTCTCTTCTCTCCCATTAATTTTCTATTAGAGGAAAATCTCAATACCTTTCTAATTATACAAGAAAGGGTAAGTTCTCCTTCTAAAGCCCACATGTCAAGGGGATGCATGCATTCTTTTTTTCCCCTTTTATATAATAATTCTATTGAAGTCCCCACATGTTTTCCCTCGCTCTCCTCAATTCTAGTCCAAAACTGTCCAACAATGGTGCATGAGGTGCTAAGGAAATTATTTAAGTATTTCATAAGATTTCTATGGTAGGCTTCCTTTCTTAGGTGATAAAAAACCACTGCTACCTAGCACTCTCCCCCAGACAATAACTATTACCGTTATGATCATGCAGGAACTGAGGAAAAAGAAAATAAGTAGTAAGCAGAACAATGCACTTTTGAGGTCCAGCATATGGTTATCTAACAGAGAGAATAAATATTATTGATAGATCAATAAAGATAAATTTAATGACAGCAACCATTTCTTAGGCCTGGTTCAGACTATGGATCAAGTTAAAAATGTTAGAATTCTAAATGTACTAAACCATACTCATCACATCTGCTTCATTATACAATATTACATTTAACTTTGACCAATCAATAAAGTGAATTGCATTCATCAATGATTTGATATGTGTTGCCAAATATAAAATACTTAGTACTTTACATTGCTTTGTAAAAGCTTACATTACACTGTCTAAATTCTGCAATATTATAAATCTAGATTGTTGCTCATCCTTCATTCCTCCTCCCTCCCTTCCCAGCTCTGCTTTTTCTGCAATTCATTTTAAGCAGTTAAAACTGGGTGCAGAGCAACTAAACAATTATCTAGGATCAATTCCAAAGATACATTTGAGGAAAACACAAGTATGCTTTATGAGATTTCACTGGGAGGAAAGTTTATTTTTACCTGATTTGTTAGACACCCATATAATTGCCTCTGATGAGATGTGGCTCGTATTTCCTACTGCAATTGTTAATGGAATCTGCCACAAGTAGCTGCAAGACAAAGGAGGGGGAATCTAAGAACAAAAATACTGAACTGATTCTTCTCACAGCAATCAGGGATCATGTCAAAGAAATTAAAACACAGTCTCAGTAGCAGTGTAAAGATCTGTGGATTCTAACAAGTTACTTTGATTTTGAAATGCATTTGCATTAGCAATAAAAGAAAGAAAAATAATTTATAAAAAGACGCCCAATCTAAATTATATTTTACATTTGTTCACACATTATCATCGTATGAGGACTTTTTAACAAAGCTTTTCCTAGTTTAAGAAAATGCTTCACAAAAGAGGAAATAATGATTTCTCATAAAAAGAACACTTTACATTTACTTAGAAAATACCTCCACATAAGACATGTTTTGATTTATAGGGACTTCAAAGTTTAAAAATAACATACTCTTCTAGCAACTTCTTAAAAAGCTACAATGGGCTTTCACTGTTGCTGGTTTATAAAAACAAAATGAATGGGACAGATCTCCACTTCTGGGCACCATTTATGACCAATGCATATGCAAACTGGACAAAACACATCACATGTGGGTTTGGTGATACACTGGTAAAAACAGACCCCATCTTCCCTATAGGGTACTACAAATTGTTTCTCATTTGAAGTAAATGTTATAAATAACATCTTCATCTCAATAAACAAATTGACTGTATGAAGTGAATATATTTAGGAACAGATGGAAAGGATTATTTCCTCCATGTCTTCATCATCACCTCTTCTTCTTAATTCTCAAAAGCAGCATTTTTCACCAGTCAGTGAAAAAGTAGACATTTCCCTCACAGGCCTGCCATGTCATTCTGTAAAGCAGTAAAGGGGAAGCACTCAGTAATGGTACAGGTGGTCCCTCTGCCTTAGGTGCCTTACAGGTGGTCCTTAGGTAGGTGGTCAATGGGAGTATGTGTGCAGATAAGCAAGGCAGCATGGCAAGAGCCTGGCTCCAACTCAGATATCACCATAAAGTACCACTTTGATACCAATTAAGAATATAATTTCATTCTAATTGCATTAAAATGATTGCAAAAGATGAGTGTGGGCCAGTTCTCTCCTGCTAGTACACAGCATTGCAAAACTAGCCCATGGTACCAAAGACAAAATTAGGCTTTCCCCTTTTACCCAGAAGCCTGCTCCACTGAACTGCAAACACCACCCAAATGCTCCACAGCCACATCAACATGGGCTGGCTTCCAAGGGCTGCCTGGCTGGCATGATTTGGGGGCTGGGGGAGGGACAGAGCCCTGCCCTGCCAGCACACTGGGCTCACAGCTCCCCACCCATTTGCAAAGAGCCCCCAGCACAGCTCACACAGGAATACACACTGCTTAGAACAGAATCATGTGCAGGGAAACACTTGTCCACACAGCAGTGATTCAGCAAAGATGGGGAGATACTTGGACAACTATCTTGTTGAAAGAGCTATGAGTGACACTAGAAATAAAGTATGGCATTTCCTGCCATATGAGAGAAGAACAAGTTTCCATGTGATTTTAGGTTCTCTGAACATTGGTGCCATGCTCCTGCACTGAAGATAAGCTCCACATAAGCACATGCTCTGGCAGACACTTTTTGGATAATTAAGCTGTGTCATTTGAAGGTTCTACTGGCTTTATCAGCCTGCCCACTCTTTGTGCTGGACATCATAACACTCCACAACACAGCCAGCAGAAAAGGATGTCCATTGGTGCATTAGCTTCTACAGTTCCCAATCTGGGGGTCTTCACACAAAGTTACCTCCATTTTTTTTTGGCTTTACTATTTTTCTGGACTGTGAACTGGAGTAATGAGATACAAGTGTGTACTGTATCCTGCTGCTATAGCTACAGCAGCAGTAACTCCTGGGTTCAGCAGGTGAGGGCAGTCAGGAGATGCTGTGAAGTGATGCACTGAATTGTATTCGCTACTCCACTAAATACCTTATACCTCACAAGACACACACCAGTGTCTTAGAGTCTGTCCATAAAAACCTCCTAGGAAATACATCACCTTTAGAAACCTACCCAGTTCTAAATACATGGCTCTTCAGGATGAAAAAGATCCTAGCAAACTATGATTGAGAAAAATAAGGCTAAATTTAGCATAGAGTTCCTACATTATTTGAAAGAACAGGAACATTGGTATGTGGGAAAAAAAATAAGACTGCATTTTCATGGTATTTTTATGACACTCCAACTCCTGCTGAAAAAGCAAAATTGCAAAATAAAAGATACTAGGCACTGCCTATATACCTGATTTAGGCACATATATACACACCCAGAAATATTCATGTATGAACATATACATGGACACCTGTTATTTCAAGAAGGAACTTCACAGAAAGGTATTCTGTACATTGTAATATTTGTACAGAGAAGAATTTTATGCTACCTTATAATATTTTATATTGTCTCCAATTAAGATAAATCCTATTGAAGTAAAGACAGATCCTTCTCTGAAAGGTGATCTAGCTGCAGAACAAGTGTCAAAAAATCTACCCACCAGAAAGTATGTGGGATTTAGCTGGGAATATTAGTACTGGCAAATTTAACTTTTACCTCCCCAATATAAGAGACCTCCCGACATTCTTGGTGCTTTCCAGGATCTCCAAATCTCACCCTCTCAGTTGGTGGTTTCCCAAAGTAACCACAGGCATCCTTTTAGTAGACATCTAGAAAGACCACATTTTTCCTACTTTACTGCTGCTGTTTTCTCCTTCCATTCCTCTTCATTCTCAGAGAAACTTCTGCTGCTGTTGCAGAAGAAGCTGTAGCTAACTTCTGTGTATGTGAGGGAGACGCATTTGGCTCACCTTCCAAAACGGCGTTTTCCATTCATTGTCTCTGAATGATCTGTATGGACTGTGTTCTCCAGGTGAGATTAGAATGAAATTTTCTTGCACTTTTCTATCAGGAGTCTTCTACTTTACAGAGCAAAGATGAAAAAGGGGGACCACTCTCCTGCTTTCCTCCTGCTTTGTCTGAGAGTAGTGCAGATGTTTTATTTATTTGTATGTTGAGAGCACCACCAGCGTGCTCTCACTATGTATCTATAATTGGGGAAAAAACCATCTCATTCCACCTGGCCATCTGCTGCCTGCTGTGACAAACCAGTTCCAGTGACAGTAAGAATCTAGCCTTGAGGGTGCAGTGACCAGGGCAGCAAGACTTGAAACAACCCATTTAGTCCTCTTACTGTCAAGATTATGTCTGCAGGACTCAGATGCCTGTACAGATAGCACACTCAGCCCCTGGGTGAAATGGTGCTAATGAACTGTGTGTTCAGTCTGCCTGAGATGCTGCTCAGCTGCAGAGGTGTCCCACATAATGTCCCTCCACAATCAAACCTGATTACTTTGACAGGGAGCTAAAGGCAAACCTCTTATTGTGGAAAAACTAAGGGCTATTTCAGGAACTTTAAAAAAACCATCTCTGAAGCTGAGGAGAGACACCTAAAACTAGAACAGACATGTTAACATGAACTGTGCTGAACATAACATTGTTCAATCTTCAAGAAATATAAGGAATGGAGAATCTTGTTGAAAGGTATTATAAATAAACCTTTTATTGCTGATTTACAAGTGAGAAACTGCTCATGTGAAATAATTAAACTTAGGTTGACAGGATAATGCACAATTAAAGGGAATGCACTGGTGGATTTTTTTGTAGCACCCTATTAATGCATAATACCGGAGCGTGTTCATTCAACTTAAAGATTAATCAGAAAGACTTGTTTCACAAAGCATCAGTATCTTGCATCAGCCAAGTTACATGCAATACTAGAAGCTAGCTAATGCAATACTAGAAGCAAACTAATCATGCTCTGTGTGGAATATGTAGACTTATTTTTTTGTCTTGAGCATTACATAATGACTAGGTAGGCAGAAGTAGTATACTTTATCTCACTTGGAAAATTATTGTATTTGTGATGATTACTTGGTTACAACTTGATTTTAAGCAAAAAAGAACTGAGATCCCTTTGTGGGCAAATCCTGAGACCATAAAACATTAAACAAATATGATGCCACATACTTTTGCCTCTGATGAATAGTAATATCACAGAAACATTGGGTTTTCAGTGGCTTCTTTGCAAAGAGCTATGGAAAAGCCAGAAAAAACCCAGTAGTTTATTCCCTTTGCTTTCAAAATAAAGATTTCAGGTAATTAAAAATGAAAAGGTAAGGTTCCTGGCATTTCAGATTTTACACACCTTTTCGACTACTTTTTCACATTAATGAAATGTGAAATGTTTTTGCTGGGATATAAATCCATTCATCTTCAAGATTCATCTTCCCAGTAACCATAATGTACCAAGCTTCCAAACAATGCAGGCAGTGAATACCACATTCTTCCAGTGGCATTTCTCCCTTCTCCCCTGGATTCAAAACTAAACAAAGAAGTTGAGCTATTCCTAGTCATTACTCACAGAACAATGAAGGTATCTGCTCAATATTCAGAGGCTTATTATCCTGCATTATAAGGAGTATACAAGCAATGTGACTGCTTCACATGAAGTGACAGAACATCTGTAACTGAAGTACCACTGTAGAATTCAGCTTACCTACATTTGAATGGCAGAGAAAGTGAACAACACTCCTCTTTTATCCTGCTTTAACAGACCCCTGGGTTAAAGATTTCTAATCTATCCTGCTGTTCTTTACACAGAAACTGTACTTAATCCTTCTTATTGTCCACCTCTGTATTTTTCCTACCTACTATTTCAGGTTAGAAAACCAAGCCTTGCTTCAGTGCTTTGAAGGCATATCTACCAGGGATTAAAAGTGGCATAATTCTTTCCTCTTCTACACTCTTTATACTTTTTTAAATGCTGCTTTTCTACTAATCCCTACTGTTCTATTTACTTGCTTGACTGTGTCTGGACAGTGAGCTGATGTTTACAGAACATTACCTACCACATGTCCAAGATCTCTCTTCTGAGAGAAAACAGTTTCTTTAGAACCAGCCTCAGCTGAGCCTTTAGAACTCAGATACTCAGAGTATCTGAGTTCGAACTGCTTTCCCCACATATATCACATGTATCACCTCATTATCAGCATTAAGCTCCACCTGTCTTTTTATTACCATGTCAACTAGCACTAAGGAATACTTCTGTCATCTTGGTAAGTAATACTTGTTTTTATTACACTCACAAAACTCCTATTACCAGAAAACTCTTGACACCTAACTCTCCCACACCCTTTATTACATGGCTGAATAGGAAAAAAAATCAGCACAGGTTTCTCAAGAATCTAATGGGCTATGATCTTCCACTAAGAAATTCAACCATCTAATTTTTCACTTTTTGCTTATATTTCTAAACAGTTCTTCTCTCTTATCCTGGTACGGATTAACTTCTTTAGGAATATTTAAGGAGGAAGCTGGACCTCAAAAACCACATAAAAATCCTGTTAAATTAAAAGAAACTCCATACATCTAGATTTGGAAGACATCTATTAATAGTCTTTGATTATATACTTAGCCAGGAAATCAAAGGAGGAAAACTATAAGGAAGAACAGAACAATGTACAGATTTAAGGAAAAAAAAATTACTTTTTTTTTTAGTACATCTAACAACAGAAGAATGAGAGACAAAATTAAAAGGCTTTGCACAAAAGCAAATTAAGTGATTTGCCTCTTAGCAGGATATAATAAGGATAATTAATTTAAAGTGTAGTGGCAATCATAAACTTGAGTCATAGAATGATTTAGGGTGGGAAGAGACTTTAGGAGATAAAGCCTTCTGCTCTAATGTGATCAGAGCACAGGAAAACAAGTTTCACTGTAGGTAGAACATGATATCAGAGGAGGATATACAGGCTGTATATTCATTGGCATCACACAAAATCAATCAAGTCAATTGAGGCAAATGATTTGCCATCTGCTTTTTTTCCTAATCTCTCCCACTGCAAAGCTTCTACAGAATTATTTTCAGGAAAGCTTAACACCAAAAGCTGTATGTACTTTCAAACACCTCAGTAGGCTGAGAAATGAAATTGTGAGTTATCTCGGGCTAGAAGAACAGAAATCATGTACCCAACAGCTGGCACTGGTAAAATCCCAACCATCACTCTTCCAGGACTCAGTTTCTTTGGATAAATTCAGTTGTTCAAGGTGATGGCAAATGAGCTGTCGTAGGGTATCTGAGACATCTGCTATGGGCTGTAAGACTATAAGGATGCTCTCACCTGTGTAGGGGCAGCACAAGGCAAAGTAAGATACCTGATGGCTCTCTGGATGGCACCAGTCACACCTGCAAGCAACTAAATGAACCTTTTCATCAGTGTCGACAAAGAGACCTTCCATAATTAAACACTAACTTCCCTATGATTTTTTTTCATTTCTAAGTGAAAAAGGCAAATTTTCAAAACCAAGGTGCTTGTAAGAAAAAGAAGGCTTCAGCACAGATTTTCAAATACATTATTTTAAAAAAGCACTGCTGCAACATTTTATAACTACTGTTTTAAATAAGAACTTTCAGTTTGCTGATTCAAAAAATTGCAGGGGGAAGTTAAAATGACTGAAACTGAAATGTAAGGTAGTTAAATTACAGAATTGAAATGAATGTTCTAAACCAATTTTTCCCCAATTTTTGCTTTGATTTTTGTCTTGATTCATTGCAGGGAAATGTTTTGATATGTCAAAAATTTCTGTGGGATGGGAATCCATTTCTTGCTCATTGGTACCACTTACTAATCTTTGTGAAGTATTTTGAGAACATAACAATCTAAGGCCTCTTATCACTGAGGGTATGATTAAAGTTATTTAACACAGAGATAAAGTGGAGCATAAAAATAGTTTAAGAGTAAAAAGCATAAAAAGGAAAATCCAAGAGTAAAACTGACTGGTTAAGACACCTATGTCCTTATTTTAACCACCAGAACTTAATATCCAAAATGCCAACTCTGTCTCTTCAGTTAAAGGTAACAACCTGGTACATTCCAGAGTGGCTGAAGATGAGAAACAGGGAGCAAGGACTCCTCAGCATTAGTTTCCCATTCTCAGTTCTCTCCAGATAGAAATGCTGAAGTCTCTCTTGTACATAAACACGTGCTCAGCTGAGCAGCACTGAGTCTGAGGAGGGAACACTTTCTCAGTGTGGCCATTGCAAACACTGGTGATTCCCTGAACAGGGTAGGATGCTGACATTAGCATTTCTTACCAAGGGAATATATTGGTATCAGTCATCTCCACAAACTCATGTGCTTGAATTTCAGACACAAAAAAATACAAAAGCAAAGTAATGAGAAAATCTGACCTTTTGAATGCAAGTGAATCTTACAAAACAAAAACTAAGATTTAAAATTTGTGTTTTTACTTCAGTTGAATACCTGGGTGGTCTCTGGAGACATATACAAATAGTGGCAAGTAAAAACATTTAGATTCATGGCTGCAGATGTTTCTGGCTAATGAAAAGGCACAGAAAGTTGATAAGGAACTAAATAAAGGATTGTGTGATACATGGATATTAAATAAGTATAAAAAGCAGACAGTAGAGATCTCTCACTTTTCTTGCCAAGACAAGTACAGTTTCTGTTAGTAAGATTAGCAAGGTTTGGACTACTACTTCATGGTAGCTGGTATGGGGCTATTTTTTTGCCTGTTGCTGCAAACAGTTTTGATAACAAAGGGATGTTTTAGCTATTGCTGAGCAGAACTTACACAGCACCAAAGCCTTTCCTGCCTCTCACCCCACCCTACCAGCAAGGAGGCTTGAGGTGCACAAGAAGCTGGGAGGACACACAGCTGGTACAACAGACCCCAAGTGACCCAAGGAAAGCTCCATACCATGTGACCTCATGCTTAGTATATAAAGCTGGGGGAAAAAGGAGAAAGAGGAGGTATCACAGCATTTGTCTTCCCAAGTAACTGTTAAGCATGATGCAGCCCAGCTTTCCTGAGGATTGCTGAAAACCTCCCTGCCCAAAAAGTGGTGTTTTGCTTTGCTTCTTCAAGCAGCTTTTGCTTTCCCTTTTAAAATGGTTTTGTTTCAAGCAATGAGTTTTCTTACTTCAGTTCTCTGCCCCATGCCAATGAGAGGCGTGAGCAATTGGCTGCATAGGGCTTAGATGCTGGCTGAGGTCAAACCACAACACAAGCCAAAAGAATTTGTTTTCACTGAATTTTGAATGTTAAGATAGCGAACGTTGAAAGATAAATTGTTAACAGAAAACCTCAAAGTGTATTCAAACAATCTGGAAAATCACAAGTCTTTTTGCAGTGATACCTGGAAGCATTTAATCCTAGGCTGAGAGCACAAGTACAAGTAAGGTGGTCAGTAGAAAATGAGTGAAAGTTGTTGAACAGCAAAACAGCTGCAGAGCTTCCTACTACAGAAAAAGATTATACAAGAAGCAGGACTCAGCAGGATACAATTTTGTAAGTCACACTTTCTACAAAGATTGTGCTGGGAAAGATAATTTAAAAGCATCATAGAGATTTTCCCAGGTTATTATATAGTATAGTATCTCATTCAGTAAGGAGTAATTCAGGTTTCAGGGGAAGCTCATGTGAGTATCACACATTTTTATTAAGTGCAATTCCACAAGAGTGTTAGTTCTGTTTAATGGATAAGGAGCTGACAATATATTCATGTTGTGAATATCATTCTCAGAAGACTGAGGAACACAGAGATTTCATTAGATTTAATACAAGCCAGTAAAGTGATTGTAGGCTGTGCCCAGAGGCATAGCACAACAGAAGAATATGTTATTCCCTCTTTCACAATTATTACATCTCCTACACTGAGACAGGATGTCAAAGGATTTCTTGTACCCTGTGAGCATGGAAGATGGCAGATAGGAAGGGAAGATTTCACTAACTTTGCAGCAAAGACAAATATAAATGAAAATTGGATAAAAAAAGAACAATTTGAAATAACTGAGATCCCCTGATCCATAGCTTGAAGTTCGCTGGTCATCTGTATATGCCCAGTGTGACCTTAATTCCTGAGTTCAAAGTGAGAACAAGGAGTTTAATACAAATAACAGTGAGAAACATGTGAGAACACTGGTAAAGGTATTAAGTTGAATTTCCCTACAAGGGGGATGAAAAAGCAGACACTATCACTTTTTCATCAAGGAACAAGTTGCAGTCAGCTAACTTGAAACCAGAAAGGACAGTACTTTAGTTGTATAAAAGGAGAAGGCCTCCGATGTCTGAATCAGACAGGACTTTCACAAATCCTGCAGACAGACAATTTCTGACTGCAACACTATGCAGTGCTGAAATCAAACAGCAGGGCACAGTAAGTGTGTGTAGGATCCACAGTTTGCTGGGTTTAAGCAAAATGAGGAAAAGAAATGGTGCTGACAAAGGGATTCTGGGGTTACAGGGGTTCTGTCCTTACCCAAGACTAACAGACTGATCAACAAGAAAAAGGTAAGCTAAGGAAAAAATAATAAAATTAGTAACACTGACTACATGAGCAACTGGAAAAAGATTGCAAAAAAAAAAAGGTGTGGAAATGCTTATTCTAAGATTATTCTACACTATACTGGGCCAAAGAGTTTTGTGCTCCTTTACGAAACTTTGGTGGACTTTGATGGACTCTGTGAATTAAAGACATGTTCCAGCATTGTCTTCAAGGAGCTCTACCTGGCTGTAATACAGATGGCAACTTTTTCATTCCAGAGTCCAGATATAGTGAAGGTAGGGTGCAATAGAATGCACACACGTATTACATATTTTACGTAAGCAGCTAACAAAATTCCAAGTGAGGCACACATTAGTACTCAGAAGTTATTGGTCTTCCTTCTTACCATCTAATCCAAAAACTGTCAAAATCTACCTGAGCTTTTTGTATCAGTTCTTCTCTTCCTTCTCCCTTATGCCCCAGATATGGAGGTGATTAAATTTTTCAGTCAGACCAACATACCATCCAGATCAACCCAACAGGATCAGGGCGTGATAGGTGCTTCCAGGCAGATAATGGCTTTACCACCTCGTGGCTCTGAATGGGCTTTACACCTGAGGTGTCAGATTTTGAAAAGTATTTCAAGTTTTTAATAGAAGCAAGCTTAGAAGATGTCTCATGGATGAACAGAAATCAATTTGTAGAGCAGTCTTGCCTCTTAACTAAGATTTATCTACTTTGTCTGAGGCTTTGATTGGATGGGCACTTGAATACAGCTAATATATATTTCAGAGGGAAATAAAACTCTGGGATTTGGAAGGTATTTGAAATTATGAACCTATTAAAATTTTGAACACAAATTATACTTAGCTGCACACACGAAGGAAACTATGAATAATCTTTATAGTTAGAAGAAATATTTAAAATTGCATGAGAGTGACTAGGAAGATTATATTCTAGTCTTGAGAGAGGCTAGCACATCTAGGATGACTTGTTTCTGATTTTAAGCTTCTTTATTTGCAGGTCTGCCTCAATACAGCTAATTTTATACATTTTTCTATTATATATGTTTTCATTTAGAAACATACTAAAAAAGGCAATACATTGGTAGACTTTAAATGAAAGGTTGACAGCTGCTTCTAAGAGCAACTATTTATATGACGGATCATAGAATGTTTAGGTTTTTATGTATAAGGACCTAAATACAAAGGTATATACAGAGAAAATATCTTCAGTGTCAGTACAGGATTGCTGAAATATATTTTAGAGGAATGAATTTTAGAAGCATGTATTTTAAAACAATAAGTGACACTATAATTCATCTGTAGTCATAACACTGATTAACATGTTTAACAGCAATGTATTAAAGATGCAGTTTTGTGGTTTTCCTTTACGCTGCCATAGTCTTATTTCCTCCTGGATTTCACAAGAACCTCTGGAATAATTTTTGGCTTTAAGTAAATCTTAGAGCAGAAAAAGGGAAAAAAATTACATTTTCCAGGAGTCTTATGCAAAATATAATGCCCTTACCAATGTAAAAACAACACAAAGTTCCAGACATAAAAAAAAGATTCGCTGCTGTAGCAGCAGCCCTAGCATGAAAGAGCTCATGAGTGGCTCTGCACTGTGGATCTGCCTTAAGATGACAGCCTGCGTATTCTGTTAGAAAACAGCTGTATGTCTTTGGCCATCCATTCGGTCTAAACTTCATTATCCTTTTGTTTTTTAAGCGTAGACACAAGGTAATTTAAATTAGTAAATTTGAATTAAATTACCAAATTTGAGGGGAAATAAAAAAGCATTGTCTGATAATAACACAACATCGCAGAACTAATATAATTATCTGATTACTAAACCTTCTATAAAATTCTGTGTAATATTAGCTAAATATTTCATCCAAAAATAAATTATAAATGAGGTGGTTATGAATATTGTGAATCTATCTAAAACTGACTCATTTCAGTGCCAGTGCTAGCAGTGTACCTTATCAAATTTAGAAAAATGATGTGGGCAAAGAACAAATACTACAAATCCTTTGTCAGCACATGCTGTCTGCTCCCTGCCTTAAAATACCTTTTACATAAAAGCACAAAAGGCTTCATTTTCAAAAGTGACAAGCAACTTTGGGTCCTGAATCAAATATGGATACAAAGAAGCTTTAACAGTGTTAAGTGTCTGTCCTAACAGCTGCCTCTTTACCCTGCAATAAAGGCTCTTAATCTCTCCAACATCCTCTGTTCTGCCTTGCACCAGTGCAAAACACCTTCGCAGAACTGCACACAAGGTGCTGATCATGCAAACCCCGTGTCTGTGTCGTGATTTACACATAAGCATAACCCCTCGACTTGAGCACAGATCTGCAATTCTCTGAGTGGAGCACAAGGATATGTTATGGACTGAGGAGCTACAGGAATAAGAGAGTATCCCTCTAGCTATGTTTACAATCCTCCAGTATGTTCCCAGAGTCTTAGTACCAAGTGTTTTTCAGCATATTCTAGTGCTCAATTCTGATTTTTCCTTTAAATACTGTGAATTTAAGCAAGATTAAAATATAATTTCTATGATGGTTTCTCTTTCCCCAGTAAATTTCCTAAGAGTCCCCCACCAAAGTATCTCCTCCATAAAACCCAAGAGTCTACTGTTGAATGTAATGGCTCATACAAAGGGATAAGAAAGCCATTATCAGCAACTTTAAAAAGCAGGAGGAAGAAGACATTAAAAATGGAGCATGGTAGAAGTTTGATCCTCTGATCTACAATGGGCAACTCACATCTCTGATTTTTCCAAAGTCAACAAAGTATAACGTTTATTCACCCTCATCGCTCCTATAAAACTTGTCTCTGTTAAATGCTGTCTGCACCTTCCCCAATCTGGTCTTTCCCTTACTAAAGCCTTGATTTTAAACTCCTTTTCTGTTTCCCTGGTACTTCGTATTTGCCTATTCCAGCTACACAACTTCAATGGTCCAGCTCCTGCACCCCGCCGTGCCACGCTGCCTCTCCTACCCCCTGCATGTTAAGCAGCTCACCACAAGCACTGCTGTCCTTATTCTCCTCCTCATCTCCTGAAGACTTCACTCTATATTAAAACACAGCACTGCCCCCAAGTACATGCTCCTTCCCCCAGCATGAAATTGATTTAATTAATATGAGTCAATTAACTAGACTGGGTATCTAGCAATTCCTGAGAGTTAATGTTAGCAAATAAGATGAGGAAAGTGGCACATTCTGCAGTGACAATAAAATACAGCAGCAGCTTTTCTCTGTCAGCCAAACTTCTATCAGGATACAAGTGCTGCCACCACTCAGGAAGGAATGATACAAGACACTAATTTTGTCTTCTTTAGCATTCTGCAAATTCTAACACTGAAAGTTGTCTATATACTGCACACCAAAGCATCCTGTAAGTTTCCCAGTGAGAAGAGCTTCTTAGAATTAGAAGCTGTGAAATGGTTTTTGAAATTAAGTGTTAAATTATAATTGGCATTTCTGCCATCTCTGCAAGCAGCAAAACCGTGCTGGAGACACTTGCACAGATACATACTGGAAGAGATTTTAAGAGTATTTCCCATTCAGATTTTTTTTATATATATGCAAGGATCAGAAAAGCCTCTAAAAGTGAAAAAGCAAAACAAAAACCCAGGACATTCTAGTGGCTTTTACAGAAAAGAAAAAACCGTATTTCAAGAGGGAGTGCACAGCACAAGGGCTGGGCTAGTAAACACAGCAAAGGCACTGTTCCATCCTGTGCCCAAGGCAGGCAGCCTTGCTCCAGGTCACTCACAGAGGAAGCTCCTCTGCCTGTTCCTAAGGAGAAGCAGCACTCAGCTGCTCCTCAACTGTGCACTCAGCACAGCACTGTCCTCTCTCAGGCCCCTGGGGTTAAGGACTATCCTTATGCACATCAAAGGACACGATCTATTGGTGTCATAGAGCTGGCCTCTACTGCAGTGTGCATTTCAAGAGGAGCACCCCACACTTTCCCACTCTTGTACAAGAACAAGTATTTTCAAGTCCCTGCCTGACCAGCTAAAAAAAAATGTTAAATCAATACCTGGCAGTGTTCACACACAGTTCTGTGATCCACTAAGGACTCTTGATTTTTTCATCTCATTCCTGTTAATTCCATTTCCTCTGTGCCTAATACACTGGTACCTTTCTTTCCTGGAGCCTGCTCCCTTCATTATTATTACAGCTGATATAGAGACATTTAGGTCACTCCAGAAGAACTAGGGATACCACATCTGCTCCCTAGGTAACAACACAGTAGTTGTTTCTGGTAGAAACACTGATACAGCCTCAATGTTTCAGGGGTAGTAAGGATGAAAGGCGTAACATGAGAATGCTCAAAGGACCTGAGAAAATGGAAGATGAGAGGATATTTCTCAGAGACAGGGAGGTAAATGAGCACTTTGTTTTCTATTTATATTTTGTTAGCCCTCTTTCCTCAGTTTATGGAACAATATTTGTCCATATTATGGTCCTTTTTTATTACATAATTAATACTACATATGCTACATTAATCCGCAATTGCTCTAAGAACACGGCAAAGATACTGATCAGTATTCCCCTTGTGCTCCTAACATTTTGGTTTGTGTTTAACCAGCTCCTTAGCTGGTAAGTGGACAGAGTAAGTTCCCCATCGCTGCTCAAGTAATAATGCTGTACAACTATATAGGAATACACATGGCAATATCCAAACACAGCAATGCTTTTTACTATGCAAATCATTTTCAGTAAAGGGACAAGCACAGCCCTTTTTCTGCAAAGCCTGAATAAATAAAGGAGCTTTGTCTAGGAAATTCAGAAGAGACTTGAAGGGAAATAAATTCTGCAGTTAATCATTCATCTTGGAGTGACTGCTGAGCAGCTCTGCAGCCCACTGTAAAGCCTTTCAGCTGTCACAATTACTACAGGGTGTTAGACCCATGGGTCTCTACAGCTCTGGTTTTGTGGTCATGTCCATGGCTTGCACTGTTCAACTGAATTTTTCCCAGTTCAGCTACACAGAGAAAGGCACAGAGGATTACCACACTACAGCATGTATTCATACCCTGTTCATACCCCGATCTGTTCATCTTCCTGTTTTTCTCTTTTCTCACAGCTAGCTGTGTTCAGTGCCTAACAAGACATTCCCCTTTAGGATATTATCATGAACAAGCAAAGATTAGCTATGGAAACTGCCTGCGTGATAAGAACACTGTATAAATTAATATTATCCCAGCAACATTAACTTAATTATTTTGATAACATTGGAAAGGTTACTTCTCCGCTTTTACAGAGACAAGCTTTGTATATTTTTAAAGGGCAAAACACACCCACAACCAGAAAGTTTTTGTCTACTCTTCAATATAGTATATAAAAGGTTTATGGATTTCATCAAAACTGGTTTGGTTATTGTCTAGACCACAGATTATTTTTCATAAGATTTTTTGTCATATCTGTGAGCCATTTTGTAATGATGGATGAGGCTAGTGCCTTAAAATCATCATTTTTTGTAAGCATGGAAACCCACTGAACCCTGTCAGATGGAATATCACCTTCTCCCCTAGAGCCTTATAAACTAAGGGCATAATCTATTCTCACAGGGGTATAGAGGAGTCCAGGACCAAACCTACGCTTAACTAAAGGGCTGTTATACGGGGATAGAATATGAATTTTACAGTTATAATAGGAGTTTTAAAGTTTTGCTTGCCTAAGCTGAAATTGCTGCTGAAACATTAGACCAGCCACAGGCTTTGGAACTCAAATCATAGCTGGTGATTTTGACCCTTCTAAAGCATGATGTTTCTTGAAACAGTGTCTGTCATTGTTAGTTTCATTTTCTCATAAAATAAGAACTATGGATCATGTGAAGACATGAGTGTCAAGCAAAATCTATGTTCAGTTTACAAAGAAGTGAAATTGTATACCTTCTATAATTTCAGTCCAAGTGTTAGAGCTTAGCAAGCCATACAGTCAATTGTATGCACAGAAATAAATCACAGTTTGTATATGTATGGCTCTTGAAACACATTTTTCTACAGGTATAATGACAAGGAGTGCAAATATACAGGAGATTGGAAAATGTGTAATCATTCTCTTCAGTAGAAGAATTAAAGACACTTATAGTAATGGACTGGGCATCAACCACTGCCAAAGGTATCAACAATTTTCACTTTTACCATCTATCACTTAGAAAAATCTGCTTGCTGCTTCTGTCTTCCTCTACATGGTTTGAGAGTTAAAAATTAAATATGCAGCTTCACATCTCATTTTTAACAGTTAATTGCTGCATAAATACACAGCATAAAGGAAAGCACAGACATTTTATAAAACCAGAATGGTTCTGAAATATTCAGTTGCGTCTTTATTTACATTTCTTATGCAGTAGATACATTTGAAAGACCGACTCTGAAGTGACTTTTTCCATAGTAAGGCAAAGTTAAATTTGCCTAGACAGCATCTGAACCAAAAATTTAAACTCCTCATCATTTTGGAGGCAATAGAATTGACATTTATTGCTGTGACATATCAAACTACAGCCCCACCTCTGGATAACAAAAGACTACAGGGTAGATGGATGCTTTAAGAGCCTTCCCTGGAGCCATCCAACCTATACTGTGTCGTCTGTTTAGATGATAAACTCCTGGAAATGCCTGGACTTGAACATTTTTCTGTGTTTTGTACCTATCTACTTCTTACGGTGTTTAGAATGATCATCACGATTAATCCATAGATAAACTACCCTAAGGAAGCCAATGTTGCCTGCCCTGCAAGAGCATGGCCTCAGATGTGGCATAAATACCATCTGCTCTCCGTTATTTACAGTGCCCAATACGGCTCCCCAGGGAGACATGAGTCCAACGCCTAAATTCACCGGTCATGCAGGGGAGGTAAGCACTAACTTTATTAGACTGTGAATTAGGCCACTGATCTGTAACACCCCCAAAGCCAGCATGCTGATTATAGATGTATATATATATATATATATATATCTCATCAGCAGACATCAGCAAACCCTTGCCCACTTCCTGACCAAAGCCACCCACAGAATGAGCCAGAACACTGCACTGCGCAACAATGCTACCACCCGCCTTGGTGAGCCTGTAGAAACTGTGTCGTGTCATACAAAGTTCAGTTCTTTCAATATTAGAAACCAACGTAGAGTAATGCATCTCAAATTATCAAATGACCACACACTAATGTGATTTTCCCTGTCTAGTGCTTTCACAATAACTGAAGCAGCAGTCACTTCAGCAGTGGAAAAAAAGAAATAAAAAAGCCAAACAACTGAAAAATATCTAGGTCACTACCAACTAAAAGAATAAATTTATTTTCAGTATCTCAACCTTGTTTTTTACGTAATTTGATGGTATGAAAGGACATTATTGACACACGGCCACTGTGCATACCCAGCCACACGTGCCTGTGCAGAATGCATGAATGAACTGCATGGTCAGTGTTATAACACTCAGACACCAATTTATAACTAAGCCATAAGATTTTAATGTAAGCTGATGGATGATTTTTGAAAGGTAAATGGCAAAGGTAAGTTTCTCCTTTTGCTAAATGCATACGATTCCTGTTCTTTGGTATTTATACTTCTGTAACATAGCTTTCAAAAAATTTCAACTGCGAAGCAGCAAATTAGCTCTGTCTCCTAACTGGCTGGAATAAAAAACCCATGTGTAAAGTTTTCCTTGAGCAAGGGGTTTCTTTCCTGTTTGTGCCTAAAAGGAAATGGAAGCATAGTAAAAAAACAGTCCAAAGGGGAAGAGACCTGCCAAAGGAGATACATGTATGTATTGTACTGCCTGTTAGGATTCTAAATTCCTGGCATGGCTTACACGGATATCTTCCACTGCGCTCTCTCTAGCACTGAATCTTATCTCCAGTGTTTAGAAACAAGAACTGTAATAAAATCTGTGGATCAAAATCTAAGAAATCCAGCAGAATCTGCCCTGGTGGTGTTGCCCTGGCCATTCCATATATGACAACATGCAGTTTGAACTACAAATTAATGTCATGTATGAAAATAAAACAAAATCTAATTCTCATTTGTATTGGGTTTGCATGGAAAGGTTCTGGTGTGTTACAGGGGTGGCTTCTGTTAGAAGTTAATTAAATTAACTTCAAATTAAGTTCAGCAAAGCCAGGGCCAGCCCCAGGACAGACCTGCTGCTGGCCAAGGCAAGACCCATCAGTCACTGTGGTAGCACTTCTGTGGTAACGGGGGTTGAAATGCTGGGAAAGCGCAGTTGGAGAAAGGAGAATATGTAAGAGAAACAAGCCCTGAGGTCAGTGCAGAAGGAGGAGCAGGAGGTGTTCCAGGCACTGGAGCAGAGATTTCCCTGCAGCCCATGGTGCAGCCCATGGTAAGGCAGGATGTGACCCTCCAGTCTGTGGATGTCCATGGAGGAACAGAGATCCAACTGCAGCCTGTGGAGGACTCCCCACTGGAGCAGGTGGAGGCCTAAAAGAGTCTATGACCCCATAGGAAGCCTAGGTTGGAGCAGGGTCCTGGCAGGACTTCTGACCCCACAAGGGACTCACACTGGAGCAACCTGTTCCTGAAGGAGTGCACCCTGAGGGAGGGACCCACACTGGAGCAGTTTGTGAAGAACTGCAGCCAGTGGGAAAGACTCAGGTGGAGCGTTCTGTGGAGGATTGTCTTCTGTGGGAGGGACCCCATGCTGTAGCAAGAGCCCTCCACCTGAGGAGGAATGAGCAGCAGAGACGTGTGATGTACTGACCACTGGCTCAATTTTTGTTCCCCTGCACTGCTGGGGGGAACCCACTGAAGACGGGGGAAGGTAGAGAAAATCAGGAGTGAAGTTAAGCCTGGAAAGAGGGAGAGGTGCAGGGAAAATGTTTTAAGATTTTTGTTTATTTATTTTACCTTTCTCTGATTTGATTGGTAATAATTTCCCACCGCCTCCAAGTTGAGTCTGTTTTTCCCATGATGGTACCTGGTGAGTGATCTCTCCCTGCCCTTATCTCAACTCCTGAGTCTTTCATCATATTTTGTCTCCCCAGCTCAGCTGATGTAGGTGGTGATAGAGCACCTTTGATGGGCACCTGGCATCCAGCCAGGGTCAAGCAACCAGATAACCCCGATATCTTTCACACACCCAGCAGTCTTTATTCATAAATTACAGCAGCAGTAACTTCAATCAATACTGAATACCCAGAAAATCTATTTTTAAAAGTTTCTATAATACTTAGAAGGCTTAACGTACCTGTTTTAGTGAATAAAAAAACTAATAATTGCTATTCTTCTGAGTAGTAAAATCCACTCACATTACATTATATATATATACTTGCACAACAGAAATTTTCAAGATAGGGAGAATCTCTCTCTTGCTGCACTGAGCTGTGAGTCATGAACATTTCCAACAGTCCACATTCAGTTGTTTAATCTCTTTTTCACAAAGGAACTAATTTCAGCCCAGAATTTAGACAGATGCTTAATACCCTGTTAGGTTGTTCCAATACAGCCAATACAGCCAGAAAAACAACTATTTACTCTGTGTCATGTTTGAGTTCCATAGTATTCATGTTCTAAAAAAAGATAATGAACTTCTAAACACTTTCCAGTAAATGTTACTATAATTTTAGGCCTTCCTCAACAGGAATATTCTACAAGCTCTGGACATGTCAATCAAAATTTTGTATTAAATTTTACTTTTTAACAATTTAAGTCTACTGGACAAACACAGAGTATTCCAGGTTAATAATGTGCCCTCCTTCACACTGAGCATGAACAGGTCAACACAGAAATTTCAAAGGCCATCTTGAAATTCTCTAGCATCAACTATTCTTGGGCTTAAAATATGATGTGAAATCTGCTTGAAACAATGAGGATTCCCCAGGATCAGCCAGGAATGTCAGCTTGTCTCTGGGATGAAGGAAGGATATAGAGTCAGCTGGGAGCAGGAACAAAACAATCTAATAAATGGAAAAGGGGTAGAGACAGAGATGCTGATTTCAGCCAATGTAACAGCTCTAATAGCTCCTATAGGACCAATTCAGCTGCCTCCAAAAATGAAAGAGCTGCCTTGTACAGAGGTCCATTTCAGCTCCTGACTGCTTCCCAAGTCAAGTGAGGTCTGCAGCTGACATGTATTTACATCTGGCTTCTCAATGTACGAGCATTGAGAGGTCCACTCCAAAGACTTTTTTAAGAACCTTCCAATCACATTCCAGATGACTTCATGGAGTGTGACAAAATCAAAAGAAAAGGGGAGAAAACAGATGAGTGATGTAAGACACTGCCACAGAGAACTGTCAAGATGCCAATAGACTTTTTTTCCCCAATTCTTTTAATTAGTCCCAACTTTACTACAGTTCAAATTAAAGCGTCACCACATGCTATTGATTCCAAGCAAAGCTCAGATTTCTAAAAAAGCCATTTTCATAAAAATACACACATAAAACACTCACTTAAACAACTACAGGGTCTTGAAAGAAAGTAACTGAGAAATACAAGTACCTGTTGTCCCCACGGGCAGGATCCTTGGGTTTAGTATCACTATCATAAACAAAACGCTCTTGGGAGATGACTATGATGTTCTCTGTAGTTTCATTTCCCAAGATAGTGATAACAGGATAACCCATCTGTAATGTCCACTGATCCATTACCTCTTGGATGTTTACAGATTTTCCAACCCTTTTTAAAGCCTTGGAAAAAAAAGAGAAGTTTCAAAACACTGAAGCAGTGTCAACATGTAAAACTTTTTTTTTTTTTCTTTTGGTCCCCAGGATCATAACTGGTTTTGAAGGGTAAAATAATTCTCACACATGTATGCAGATACGCACAGACACACACAATACAGACACACTACATAACTGAACTTAAGGCTCTGTGTATCTTAAAATTAAATGTTGAGCAATCTTAACAGAGAGCAGAGTGACAGTCAGAAAGTCATGTTTTCCACATCATTCAAGTACTTCTACTGTAACAGAAGAAATAACCTGCTTTACAGGATTTAACAAGAGCCACAAAAATACTGGGTAGCTATTCTTAGCCAGCTAAGGTTAAAAAAGACACAGTGTTAGCTGATCTAGGCACCTACAATAAGGCATATTTGAAAGGCCCTAATTTCTAAAAATACAGAGCTTCTCTGTTCTGAAAATCAAAAGTTAGTTATGACTAGTTATTTGAAAATACTGTCCCTTAAGTCCAAAGTGAAGCTATGTATAACAAGATATCCCCGGCTGCTTCATAAACTGCACCTGTCACAATACATAGAAGATTAATGTGTTCATATTTGATTCCATATGTCAATAAAAATGCTGTTTTACAAGTGGATTTTCATCTGAAACACAAAGAGATACTGTAGCATCATGGGAGATGAGACTGCATATGAGGAGAAAGAGGCATCATTTGTTCTTCAGCGGCGGACATGCTCCTAGCTGTCGAACAGTCCAGGATCACAGACTGAGCAACCTCTGATGAATACAAGCAGAAGGTGTCTTCAGAACTGAAGCTGCAGTTGCACTGCATTAGGAACAAAGGGGCTGGCAACAAATGCATTTACAACTGAGGCAAACAGAATTATTAGCTGCAACACTAGGTATGAGCACACAGCATAGCTATAGTGGTTATGGACCAGAATAGAGTCTCATTTTTGTTCTACTTTATTAGCTATGGATTCTGCAGCTCTTTCAAGACAACATTTATTCCTCTGACTTCCCATCGCCCAGGACTGTCCCAGAGGCTTTAATAAAGGCAGGCAAGAAAGATCCTTGCAGTGACATTCAGCTAGAGATTAAGACATAGATTTAAAAGCCTGACAGTGTGTTACTTGTCTCAGCTCTCATTAGCAGTCAGTGTAGACATAGGACTTAGTTCAGTTGACCACATGGAGGTGACTAATGTCATTTGACCTTTACCTGCCACTCCAGAAGAGCACAGATTTCTCCATATATCTTATGCTAAATTGGTTAGACACGCCTGATTGTCTCAAACATCCTACTGCACCTAATCTGGCACTAGTTGCCTGTATTTGAACAACTATCTTAAGTGTCTAGTCAACAGTCAGTGGTTCAGGCTTATTATAAAATAATCATGTAGTGGCTACCCAACTAAATAACTCTCTATGCTCTGCTGACTTTATTGACTAGATTTCTGGGATTCCAGTCGTTCCTATTCACTAGTGTCAAATGACATGTCCTAAAATATTCAACACATTCTTTCAGAACCAGTGTACCTACAACAGATGTGTTTCTCATGTGGCAGCTGGAAGCCAGGTAGGATAAATTAAGGTCAAAGCTGTTAGAAGTCTGTGAATTGGCAACTGAAGGCTCAGTGAGAACAACAGGATCTTGGACACCTAGTTTACATGTATATTCCTGCTTGTCTAGATGTCTTGACCTCCAGCTGAATCCTAGCTTTGGTGTGAATAGTTATAGCTAGATTGTCATGTTTTGTATGGCTTGAACTGCTACTTGTGCCAAAACTCTCTGACTGTACTCCACATTGCCCTCCACTCAGTCTTTATTTCTGGGGAAGACTCAGGCTAGCTCAGACTAGTTCCATAGGGAGAAATTCAGGCACACTTTGCTAATCTTACAAAAATTATAGCCATTGTGGAGTCCTAGACCAGGGTCTACAACTCAAGCCAAGCCTGGATATGGTAATGTAAGTCTCTACAGCATGCCAAATGTTACAGTAAATAATTCTCTGTTTACATCATACTTTGAAGCTTTAATAGTTTTGTCTTTCACAAAAATCTTAACTCCATGCAAAATCACAAACACAAGGGATGGAAACGCCAAAGCTTGGCACTTTTATGTGCTTTCCAGCTTATGGGTCTCAGTGTGCTGCCACTGAAGTCAGACAGAGATTCCATGAAGTATCTTTCACTGCACATCAGTGACACAGCACATGCAGGGAAATATATTGTAACATAACAAAGAATAGAAATGCTGCAGTACTCATCTTTTTAATGTTGCCACTAGGTTAACTCAAATGGAATTTCTTTGCATCAGTTTTTATATTTGCTCTGTGGCTTGAAGATCTCAATATGAACTATTCACTCCTGATCTCACGAAGAAAAACACCATAGCAAATTCCTGTTTCTCCCTCTGTGCAATAGATTAAAGCATTTTACCTTTGACAATGTGTTCCAGAGATCATTTCTGGCTGCATTGCCATACTTGTGAATGGTTAAATAGTCCTACAGAAATAAATAAAAACAAAAATCAGTATTACAATACACAAGCCAAACAACTAGAGCTATTAGGAGTTAAATCACATCAATGTTTGCATTTGCTAGAAATCTAGAAATATACAGCATGTTCATCCTAAGGGAATAAATAAACAGTTTCTTAAGCTACTTTGCAATGCAAAAATTGTCACTAAAAATTTCATTTACAACATTCAATGCTCTTCCTTTTCTGTATAAATCATTCTATAAGCTAAATATCTTTTATTTATATATATATATTTAGAACACATGTCTAATCTTGGGAAAGGTTCCTAGGTAATTCTTGGCAATGAAAGGAGAAGCTGCTGAAACACAGTTCCAGTTGCTATTTTAGCAGGTCATCCTGCTTTGTCTAGTGTCAAAAATTTGTTCACTCAGATGACAGTTCGATTCATTACAGAAGATTTAACTGAGCAATAGTCCATCTAAACTCCAAACTCTTATCTAGGGAGATCCTGGCCCTTCAGTGTCAAAATACATCATCCTGGCAACTAGGGTTGTAACAGGTTATCACAAAAGCTTCCCACAACAGGGAGCAGTAGAGGATGTGTTACAGGAATCTAACTGTGTGCTTTTGCACAGGGACCTACATGAGTGTTTTCCTACCACCTGTGAGTCAGAGTCCAAGCAGGTTATAAACTGAATGCTTTCACTTATTCTCCAACAGTTTCAGTAACTAAAGGTCCGTTCTTCTCCCATAACAACCAGAAAGGTAATTCCCAATAAGCCTCCATTGTATTAAAATAACTTCCCAAAATAACAGTTTAAGCATATTACCAGCTCAGGTCTAGGTTTTTCAAGCATAAAATACTTTGCTTTTAAAATGACTTCTGGAGAGACAACACTGTTGTTTCCCACCATCCCATGTCCCTTGACAGCAGCTCATTCAGTTACAAAAGTGAAATTCAGCATTGATTATTTGAATAACATAAATTTCAAGCATTTGATTGGAAAAATTAAGTGAAAAAAATAGATCAGAGGTTGTACATCAACTGGTTCTCCTAAAATTGAATTTCTACCATCTTCACTTTACACAATGGTAAAAGACAAACCCTAATTTACTGCACAATGATAAAACTGGGACAATTTGCTGACTATGTTATCTGTGCTTTGTGTGAAGTAAGATACTTTGGGAATAATTAGTATTTGGAAAGCAAATTTTCTGATACACAAATTGTAGCACCTGCGACAGATTTAGCTTTTGTCAGCCAACTTATAGTAAAACAAGCAACAACTCCCATTTAATCACAGAGTAGGAAGGCTAAATGAGAACACTGACTCTGTAAATGCAGTGCTGAGTCTTAACAATGTCATGAGACTAACTTGGAAAAAAGACAATATGATATAGGCTGCACCTATAGCACACTGTGCTTCCATTTTGTCTAAAAATACAGAATCATTTAAGATGCAGTGAAACATTCAATAGCTTCCAAAGCTAAAGAAGCTGAAATGTAAATTAGAAAGCTAAAACAGGAATAAACAAAAATGGGACAAGGTAAATAAATAACAACAGATATACAATCCACATTTTAAGCAATACTAGAAAATGCTGCATATATTGGTCCTTCTGAGAGATGCTTTTAGAATCATTACAGAGCAAAATAAAATGGGTGAACACCTGAGGACTTCATCCAGGCAATAATCCTGTTTACCAATCTACAATGAGACTTTATATTTGACTTTTACATTTTGTGTTCAGAAAGACTGCAGAGATTAAATGCTTCTGCCCTTTTCTTCTGAGTTTGAGCTTCTGAGTTTGGCTTTGTTTGGGTTTCTTCTTCCCGATACACAGATTGGGAGGTTTAAATGTAGCCTATCACGCAGTTAAAAATTTATTATCCTCCAACCTAACATGTTTATCTCACAAAAAAAAAACAAAAGGAATCTTAACCTTTACCATGAAGTAAGAATATACAGCAAGAAACACAATGTCTTGGCATGATTCCTGTACCATACAACCTAATCATCAATTTTGTCATTATTTCATGAAAGCTGCATCAAGAGCATAAACACAGCATAAAACTAGGAGTGTGATCAAACTCATGCACAAAAAGCAGTCCTAAGTGACAGCATGTATCAACATAGGTTTTCAGTAGTAAACCTACACTGCAGTCTCAAATCTGAGTGCACTTTCCAGAGGCACAAAAGCAAAAGGTTTCTGAACCAGGTCCTATCAAATACCCTCTTATTCCTATCCTCATACATTGTGTTTGACAGTAACCAGCAGCAGACACTTGGAAACAGTATAAAGCTAGAAAAGCATACAGTGGTACCTCCCACAACTGCTCTTCAATCATCCAGCACTTCACGGCACAAGAAACCCTAAGCAGATTAGTATCCTTGCATTTAATAGTTATCTTCTGCAAATTTGGCTGGTTGCTTTCTGAGCCTACACAAATCAGCACTTGCAACACCTTACGAAAAAGCATTTTGCGCTTCAGTGATCTGTCGTGTGACACCTGTTCCAAATGCCTGCCTGTCCGCTGGTTTCATCTGCTGCTTCCTACTTCTGGCATTAGAAGACACAGTGCATTATATTCCCCACTTCACTCTCCCCAGGCCACTCATGTTTTTACAGATCTTTATGGAATGAGTGCCCACCCCAGGGCTTATACAGGTTTTATACTGAGAACTCTGCCAGACCCAACCACTCCCAGCTCTGCTGCAAAGTTATACTGCCACCCCAGCTACTGACTCCAAAGGTAGCTTGGATAGTTTCTGACCCTGCCTGAACTTTCATTACCAGATGATGAATCTCACTTCCTCTTCCATTGACAGGCATTCAGCTTAAAAAGGGAAAGACATATCAGCATCAAATACATATCAGTAAATAGTAAAATATGAGCCAAAGATCTATACATACCCTGCTTGTGTATTCTAAGGATAGAACAAGCAGGATTATAATCCATTTTTCCTCCTGGGGACTCATATCTAAGTCTTAAGCACCTTGCAGAGGGGCAGAATTCATGTTCTCATTCACTGTAACTCTCCAGGGCAGGAGTATTAGCCGCCCCTTTGCCTGTACATTCAGTAGAAAAACCAAAGCAAAGGGAACAGAGATGCAAGCCAGAGAACAGAAAAGGAGGATGACACTGAAAACACAGCTGTCTGAATCTAAGTTGTGCTCAGCACAGCTCCAAAGGAGGCAAAGTGACTTAAAGCCACTTATTCATAAACACATATGCCCAAAACCATCTGGCTGCAAGGCTGCTTCCCATCATAAACTTGCAAGTCTATCACTGACAAAAGCTGTTCCATTGACTGGAGTATGCTGGAGCATGAAGATATGCATTAGCCACCTTCCTGTCAGCCTATGGTGTGTGTGAGCACAAAAAGATGGCATGCAAATCTCTTTAACAACTCAAGACTCAAGTGTGCTCTTCATGGAGAAGGTAGGACAAGTTCACAGACCCTAGGGCATTGTCACACAACATGAAAATTAATGAAAAACACACACTAGAAGTAATCATTTAGGTTTACATTTTCAGCATACCTCCTCTTGTATTATTCTTCCTAATATTTTCACATTAAAACATGAAGCCACTCTTTGCCAAAAAAGAATAATGGAATGTGATCCATTCACCTCTATGAATAAAAAACTGATCAGACAATGCAGTTTTCTAACATGCTTTAGCAAGTCTTAACATCAAATAAATAAATAAACTAAATATCCTCTGTGATACCATGAAAACAAAGTCCATTTACTGCTCAACCAAAACGTAAGATCCTTCCAAAAATCCCTACAGATTTAATGTGTTATCAAACAGTAATCTTAACCACCCTCCAAAAAAAGAATTAAAAGGCTCAATGCTTTTGAAATTATTTCTTGAGAACTGGAACAGATAGCTTGAACAGTAGTAAGAACAATGAAAAATGCTAAGATTTTGAAAGATGGCTTTAGTGATGCTGTATTGATTAAGCTTTCACAAGTTTTATTGTATTAGTTTTTTTAAGAAAATCAGATTATTTAAAAGGGAAAAGTCTTTAATTTCTTCGCAATATTACCTAGTAACTAAGCCTCCTGGTTTAAAAATAAATTAACTACCCCACTATCCAAACATGGTAATGCTCACAACTAAAAAAAGGTAATGACTGATAAACACCAAAAGGTTAAACAAATGTAAAGGAGGAATAAGTCTCCACACATGTGTCTTACTTCCAGGGGAGATTTTACATCTATAAACAGAAACTGAAATATCAAATCTAGGACTAAACTCCTTTCTCAGTTAATCTGTAATAAGTTGATTGCTCAGCTGAAGGAACAGCTCCAGACTAACATGAGTGGTGTTGAGATCTGAAACAGATGATACTGAATAACTTCATTTTTCTTCTAAAGATAACTGGAAAATTTCACCATATGAAGAAGGAAAAAGTAGAAAACTGTTCTCATCTCCAGTTCATGTGGCTATGTTTCTCCTTTCTCAAGGCTCAGGAAAAGCAGATTTGCATCTACCTCCCTTTTTCATTTCATTTCATTTCATTTCATTTCATTTCATTTCATTTACCTCAGTGCACATCCTCCTCCCTTTGGCCTACAATATGTTCTTGTTCAGTGGTTTTATACATGACTGCTGTATATCACCCAAGATTTAACGCTACAAATAAAAACATTTAGTTCAGGTAGAAATCATGCTCTACAGCTCCAGGTATCAAATCCAGTGTGTTTGTTTTCCTAGAAATTTATATACTTAATCTTAAATTGCCTGACACCATCTGACAGATGCTGACTCTGACTATAACATGCTCCTTTTTCCTCCTTTCCTTCACCCTGGTAACATCAAATCTGCTATCATGTATTATCTTAACATTGCCTAATTTAAAAAAAAAAAAGCTTGGGCAAGGGTCAGAGGGTAGTGTATATGTTTGCAAAGGTGAGCAACATACAAGAGGGTGTGAGAACCAGTGGTAAAGGACTACCAGCAAGCTACAAAACCATGAAATTCCCATAAGAGAGGAAGACTACTGAATAGAAAATCTAAGAGAGCAATTAGATTTGCAGTATTTTCCAGCTGTACAACAGACTAATCCTGAAGAAACAGCCATAAGGGAGAGAAGTGACCACCCTCCCGGCTGGGCAGTCAGACAAGCAACAAAATAAGGAGTAGGCAAATTCACCTTACTGCTCATGGTCAACACTGTGTATGGCGAATTAGTTGAAGGTTAACTCTATTTGTGTCAGGAATTAATTTGCACCAAAGAGTCAAGCTGCAGAGCTACCTCCAAACTGAAAGAACAGCTGTTATCAGGCCAGGCATCACAGCACTACTGCAATGCCAGATAAGAAAAAAATTGGAAATAGGTTTTTCCTGAACAAATAAGCCAAACAAGTATTTCACTTTCTCCATTGTTTTACCAGAAATGCCCAACACTGCTTTCAGGCAGTCCAGTAAGAAACTGTCAACATACAGAATACACCAGTCACAGAATATATTTTCACCAGTTTCTACCAGAGGACCAAAAATGTGGATTTTCTTCCTACACTATAATCTATTACTGCATTAAAATGTGTTCTTCTTACAAAAAAATAGTTACTCAAAAGTCAAGAATTTAACTAACTAAAAAGCATTTTGACTTACAATAACAAAAAGCCAGCATCAAAATTCTACTGAAACAGAAAGCACATGAGGAGTATAAGGTAATGCCTGCAGAGAGTAGGTCTGACCATGTAGATAGTCCTTACATGGCATTAAAATTATCACATCTGTTATAGTCACAGCATCAAATGCATTCCTGTATCTACAGTTTGATAATACTTCAGTGGTACAGCCAGACTAAGCACATCCTACAACCTTTGCTGTTTCTTGGACCCACCCCTCTGTTTGTGATGCTACTTTGCAGACTAGACCTCTGAAATGGCTGGTATTATATAATCTAACCTTCCCCACAAAAGGCACCCTTCCTTTCCTGATCAAGTTTACCAAGGAGGACTCCAAACTCTTGCACTGGTATAAATGAAGTGGTGTTGGGTGGCCATGAATGGAGGGGAACAAGCAGTTGGAAACAACATTGAAGAAAACAGAACAGCGGTTTCCTAAGCAGTGTCCTGTCCAAGGATGTGCCAAGTATTATGAAAGAAACTGGACAGAAAGATACATGGTGGTGATTTCAGAATACAGCTAAGAGAAAGATTATCAGTGCATCACCTTTAAGGGGAACAAAAATTTTATTTTAAAGTGTATTTCTCTAAAAGCGATGCTCAAATGCTCTTTTCAAATGTTTGAGTAACAGTTGGTAGTGTCATTTCTCATAAATAAGCTAATTTT
The DNA here is from genome assembly GCF_001522545.3 of Parus major. Classification (NCBI taxonomy): domain Eukaryota; kingdom Metazoa; phylum Chordata; class Aves; order Passeriformes; family Paridae; genus Parus; species Parus major. The sequence continues at coordinate 34,630,716 of NC_031773.1, read as the reverse complement.
TACAGTGAATTAGTTAAACTTCCTTAGAAATTATGTGTGGACACTGCATTCAGAACTGAAGTAGACTAAACTCAGAAGCTTCAAATAATAATAAACACTATCATAAATCAAAGGAAGGGTAATAACATTTAACTTCAGTTTCTAAAGTGTTCACATGGGGCTACCATGACGTTTAACTAATCCAATTATAATTCCCACCTTCTACTGCATTGAATGAACTTTGGTGCAACCCTGTTTAAAATGTCTACTACCAGGAGCTTCTTAGCAAGCTTCCAGTTCAAACTCACAGATAGGTAAAAATAAGTTTAATAAAGCCTGAAAGGTGTAGAACATAATTCAAAGCCATCATACAAAAATGGTTTTTAGAATACAAAAATTCACTTCAGCTCTATTTTGCCTTCTCTTGTGGTTACTATCTCAGTCAACACATAAAATCCCAGGGAGAGAACTCCATGGAATCCTATCACAGTACGCCAGCTGAAATTCTAGCCCTTAATTTCCAAAAGGTACATTTAGACTTTTTTCACGTACAACAGTGATATAATGCTGACAAAACCAGCAGCAACTGGAAAATACCCAGTCAACATGTCATATCTGCAATTAAATCATTATGTCTAAACAGCAAGCTATAACTACTAATCAGAAAGAGTAAAACTGGAACCACACATGGAAATAAATCTTAATTTTCTCTGGAGCCAATGATGCTGAATGGGCCACATAATAATAGCATTTTACTTTGTCCTTTTTCCTTTGTAATTCATTATACTCCCATTGATGCTAACAATAATCAGATCAGCAGAACTGACATTTCTGGCATTATATGGGCCAATGGGAGTTTTAGCATTGATTTTGCAGGAAAAAAATTAGGGCAATGTTGAGAGTATCTCAACCATGGTATTAGAAGTATAACACTCATTTAGAGGATCCAGACAGGACCCTGTTATATGCAGGCTGAGATACAGGAGAAACCAGTAAAAGGAAGCAGGCAACAGCCATCATTAGGTCAACAGGATTGCTTTCTTCACTCTACCCGCTGCTTGTTGATAAGAAACCAGTACTGTAAATTAGAAATAAGCCAATTAAAATTGACATGGCCCTTCGTGTTCATTGCAACACAAGAAAATAAGAAAAACTTCAAATGACTGTAAGGGACTCAGTTTTTCAATTAATAATCTTCTGTAGTGCAACTCTGTGAACCCAATGTAAATGGGGCATCTAAAACCGATTAAAAATATGTATTCAGGCAAATTTCCAGCTACTTTAAAATATCTCCTACTTTGTGGAGAATTCTTGTTAAAATATCAGAAATACTGAATTGAGGGGTTTATTTCCCTTGTAAAATTCAACTTCACCTTTTAGCTATTAATATGAAGAGAAGGGAGGTTCCATTTTGAAACACAGCAGCAGCAGTTGCAGTGTGGTGGCAAAGCAGTTTGCAAGCAAAGTCTAAAGGGAACATTTAGAAGGACTGCAAAGTCAGTGCATGGCAGAGTCTGATAGCATCTGCTGTGCAGTGAGAAACCTGTAAGTACATAAAGCTTGGCTTTAAAGAAAAATGTATTTGATGTATTATTTGGTAGTTGTACTAAAATACTGAGCTAAGGATAAATCCTACAGAAATACAGCACTCTCTGAAATTGAACTGCATATATTTGACTGAATTTGTACATTCATTTAATTCTGTTTTGTCTGGTTGTATAATACACTTTAACCTAAAACCACACATTACTCAATAAATATATTCTTAGTGCACACAAACAGAAGATGGAATGTTTTCCAGAGATATTTAGATGGCACCTGCTAATTGTGACAGGTTGGCTGCTCATTCCTCTGCCTTAACTTGAACTATGCCCAAAAATTGCTCACCAGGCAAAAAATCTCTGCTGTACTTTACTCTAACAATTTTCTCTATATAAACACCAGACCTGGAAAGAAATTATTGCTACTTATTATGAAAAGGTGCCCCTAAACTGATAAAAAAAACTTACTTCAAGCATGTGTTTGTATCTAGATCATAAGGACCTGCAACATTTTTACAGTAACAGTGAATAACAGAGAAGCAGCAACAGCGAAGCTCTGACTTGTAAGTTGTTTGTATCAATGAGCAAAGTTTCTTGTTGTGCAAAAAACCTTCACACAATTCAGTCCCTAGAGCAGCACTTTTTTTTTTTTTTTTTCGTTTTTCAAAATGTAGACATCTTAAAAATGATTAGCCCTCACACCTCTGGTGATATGTGACAACCTAGCCACAGTAACTTAGCTTTAAATGCATGTAGGGAAAGGAAAAGGAAGAGGAAGGGGAAGAGAAAAAGGGAGGAGGAAGAGAAGAAGGATGGAAAAGGAAAAGGAAAATGTTTTCACAACAGTGTTTTGTGCAGCATGGATTCAGGATATTTTTTTCTGAATGTCCTCCATTAGACTGAAATAGATTAATTCATTTACTTAATTTCCAATATATATAATGTGTTAACTAGGATTTCAATACTGCAGTATTTGTTCTGAAAATATCCCCACTGACTTCTAAAGAGCTAATGGAAATTCTGATTGCATAAGAGCAGAAAAATTGTGCACAAAATGTTTTACTTCCAGTGCCCTGTAAAATCCACTGAGCTGCCTCATAGCAACAGAGGTAAAAGTTGGCACTGAGCTGCTATCAGGAAAATAGTGTAATTCTATTCCAAAAGAAAACATTTTTGTAAATAGCTGCTGAGCCTGCTGACATTATCTGGGAATTCATACCTATCACTCTTCCTCTTAGTAATTCCTATAATAAAAATGAAGGAGAAAACAGTCATAACTGAATTTCATATGCAACAAAAAGAAGATCACTGAAGGCACACCAAGTGAACAGCTCTGCAGTGTCTGTAACTTGCCATAAAGGGCAATGGTGTTCCGAGAAAACAAACTTTGTTTATACACAGTGTGTACACTAATTGTTTTTCTTTTCATAAAAAGCTTTAGCAGCAGAGCAAAATAACATTTCCTCTTAGCTGAAGAACACCACGACTTCCTCCTAATGAAGGCAATACCATCCACAACCTTGCCCTGAACCCAGGCACTGGGGACACCGCTGGCTATTGAGGTTCAGCAGCGTCTACCCTCACCACATTTTATGTTTCCTTGCTGTGACCTCCAATGTGGGCAGAGTGTGACTGTTTGAACTGAAATCCTATCTTTAAAGAGCCCATCTTAGATTGAATTCTTCCCCAAAATTTCAGTCAACACCAGAAAGTAGTGAAAAATATCACATTTTACCTTTTTTTATCAGTGTGTCCTTTCCTCTACTGTCCCCATGGACACATAGCTGGAACACAGCATTAAAGGTCAGAAGGAAAGTGATCTTGTTTCAGGAAAATGCTTTTTCCTAGCACTGATCACTGTTAGATAACCCAGCAGCTATAGAGACCCTTTCTCTCCCTGCACAGCTCACAGCTGCTTAAGCTCAGAGGGACACTCAGGCCCTGAAGTAGAAAGCAAAGAGCACATGTCTCCCTTATCCTGGCAATCTCCAACAGTTGGGGCAGAAAACTGTCTGATCCAAATGCTCCAGGAACAGAAAGCAGAGCTGAAGGAATGAAAGGAGTTAATATAACCAAACAGGAATATTCTGCTAATGCACCATTTCAGGAAGAAGCTCTCTTTGCAGAACACCAATGTTTTATGGGGCAAAAACCACCAGAACACGTGTGGCTGCAAAAAGTGTGGGCGCATTATGTTCAGTCCTGCCAATGTTCTGCTTTCAAAAGGGTAATAGTTAAATTGTAGAACTGTAGATAAACCAAATACCCTCACTCTGTCTATGGATCAGCTTGCTGCACACCAGGACAGCACTGTGGTCTCATGTGTAGCAGAGCTGGACTCTGTGACTGAACCTGATTGACATCTGTTCTGAATATCTCACATGGTTTATAATGCTAAATATTTTAACAGAGTATCTTCTTGGGTTTCAAAAGAGATATCCAAATTTCATGGCTCTTTTGCATTTTACTCACATTGGTCCAATTTCCCTTCAGATGTACATGTGCTCCATCCTCATTAATTTCTTTAAAGAAATATTAGTTGAATGATCAACATTTCCTGGAGGCCCGCCTTGGTGTCTTCACAGGCTGAGCTGCAGCCACACAGCTGACAATGATGCCAGTGGAAGCTGTGCTTTGAATACATAAACTCTTCTGATCCCTAAGTGCTAAGACACATGGAAGCTCTGCATACTTCACACCTATGTAAATTTTAACTTCAATTTCTCTGTGCCTAGATCTCCACCCTAGCACCATGCCTTTCTTCCCTATGAGGTTTATGTCTTCTGCATTAACTGTTGATGATGCACTTTGATACCACACTGGATGACATTTAAGGAAACTGAATATAGCAGTTGGGAACTGAGCTACAAAGCAAATTAAAAGTATATGAAACTACTGAACAGAAGAACAATCAGTTAAGCATGGTCCACCTTGTGAATTGAATCAGACATTGTCCTATGTAGGAAACACTGGGTACTTGCATAATTAAAAAAACTGGGAAAGGTGCACACAGAAAAAAAAAAAGAATGGAGAAATAGAATTACCTTTAGCACTTCTCAAAAACTTTATGCTTAAATTATGCAACTTCAAACACAATTTTCCTTTAAGCATTATCATTTTGCTGCATACAGTATACTCAGATACTCTTGGAGTCAGAGGAAGAATTTCCATTTTTGGAGTGATACCCAAGTCTGGCCCTTACTATGCTATACATCTTTAACACTTTCAAAGGAAAAAAATATTGTGATGTGACAACTTATAGAAGTTTCTCATGCAAGAAATTGACCTACTGTCTTTTATTGACCTCCGTAAGTCAAGACGGAAAAAGCTACAGGAATTAAGTCCATAATGCTGAATTCCTTTAACAAATGTAAACTAAAATCCAGAGTGATGTAAATTAGAAGCAAAAGAAATGCTGAGGGGGCAAAAAAGGTGAAAGATGCTAACAATCTTGTATGATATGCAGTGTAGAAAACAGTGATGTCAGCTCCTATGAGATTTCCTATGATTTCTGAAGTCCTCCCTTTAACATGCTTAAGTTCTCCAGTTGACAATTCTCAGATAAAAGGATTGGTAGCAACTAATTCAGACAGTTAATTACCAGAACAGCCATGGTGATTCTTTGATGTTCACCAAGGTCATACACTCTGCTTTTCTAAACCAGAGGAGGTGGGTGCAGAATCAGCTGAAAAGTACTTCACTCAACATCTAGTGAATGCACCAGCTGCAACACCAAAGGTACTCTATCTGTAAAGATGCTCCTCCTGGGTGGCCAAAGTTACATCCTTTGGCTGAGCAAAGGAAGACTCCAGGTAGTTCCATGTTGATCTGAAGGCAGCATCACAGTTCACTGCTTCACTGACTTTGATCCTAAGATGACTGATTTTTTTTGTCTCTTTGTCTTTGCAGATTTTTAATGTTTTACAGAAACTCTTGAAAAGAAATTTCTAATGATATCTCATTAAAGATAGCAAGCAACTAACTGTTATGAATTGGTAATAAAGATTTAATAAGTAGGTGTTGAATAGGTACACTGTTTAATGCACTATGTAAAAAATAGATTATCATATAATACCATGGAAATAGATGAAAATATTTCATTAATTACTATTTCATGCACATTGTGGTGTCTAAAAAGCAGGAAAAAGCAGTGCACATGAAAGGAAGTTTAAACAGCCAGCAATATGATCCTAGGAAGTGACTGAAATCTGAACCTTGCTGTATTTAATAGCCTGAACACCACACTTCCCCAGACAGCTCCTATGAAAGGCTGACTAATTTGTTTCAATACAGTGGCCACTCTACAGAACCAAAAGAGACAGTATATATCCACAGCACTGTATGAAAATTCTTCCAAATGTACAATGTGAAGCCTAAAAAGTAGTTAATTTATCACAGAAGCAGAGATTCCTACGGTAACTAATTCAAACTGCTGATGATGCACTAAATCAGAGTGAGTGATGAACACATACACAGCAGCAAGTGAAGTTCAAAAGGATACAGATCTATGTGATCAATGAGCTGTCACACAGCAAATGAAATGCAGTGTTGACAAATGTACAGTAATAGAGATGAGGCTCCAAAATAATCAAACCAAATATAAGAAAACTTAAATAAACCAGAGCAGAAATATCTCATTACAGCACTGGAGGTGCCTTTTTAAACATATCTACCAAACATTCCAATCACTGGTACTTCTCTCTCTATTTAATTTGAAAAAAATAAAAACCAAGAACTGATTACTTGAAGAGATTCATTGTCATAAAGCAGTAAAATCTTCCCAAAAATGCAATCCAGGGACACAAGACATGTAAGAAACCATCTATTTCAAGGACAGAGTTGGAACAACAGCCTACAGAATAAAATCTCACACAGACCTAGTATCGTATTGCACATTACTACCCTGAGTGATGACTGAATGATACGGCCAACTTATGGCTTCTACCTCTATCAATATGTGCAGTTCAGAAACATAATCAGAGCAAGTGGTGCTGACCAAACCTCTTCATACTCTGACCACCTTATTACCTGATTAATACCTTTTTGATTGAAGAGCAACACCATTTTGTAAGAAGAGTACTGGCATTCAGTCATGTGCACTTCTTGACTTTTCCTGGAGCATAAGGAACATCATGAAAGATGCCAGAACTTTTAAAACTATGGAAATCACCTACTGTGAGAAGGAAGGCTTTATTAGACATTTTCTACAAAAATAATAGCTGTAACTTTCTGTTAATAATAAAATAATAAATAAATAAATAAATAAACTAAATATACAGGTGTTAGCAGCTGTCATTATTCATTAGAGCCAACAGAAATACATTTTTTTCTTTTGCTTTTGTCCATGGAGTGCTACGGTGAGAATGTTCTGTCTGTAACTAAATCTCCTGTTTGAAATGTCATATGATTCCAGACATCATATATTTGAAGGGCTTTCAAAAATCATACCTTCACTAGTCTCTTGGATGCAGCTTTATTGTGGAACTGCCACACTATAATCAAATGGTCTTTCAAGTATATTTACCATCATAGGAATAGGCCAGCTATTCTTGACAGATATGAATCTCTACAAAGATATCTACACTGTAAAAACGAGCATTTCTACCAGAATTTTACTTCCTTGAAGACTCTATAACAGAACAGCTTGCTGAATTGTTACAGATCACATGCACATTTGTACATTTCCTTCAGAAATTTCCTTCATATTTATTGACAAAGACTGTCCACCGAAGAGCCTCATTCTCCTCCATCAACTTTTCTTTTTAATACAATTGTTTTCTTTGATAAATAAGGGATTTTTCACCCCCAAGCTCTCTCAACCTGCTCTTCAAAAAGTCCACATGGCAGATGAGTAAGAAAAAACAATTAACAAAAAAGGTAGCAATCCCATTTGTTTCTTGCTCTAAGCCTTGCTTTTTCCTCTCCTTAACCTAAAGGTTACCTTATCTGTTGTAGGATCTCCTATATAAAAGCTCTAATTCTTTAGCTCATAATAAGATGATGAATCATGCCTTGCTTTTGATGAAACCACAAACAATTCAAACACAAATAAAGAACCACTCATTTTTGGTTTATGCTACTTTAATAAGACTTCAGAATTACTCTTGTTTATCATGTGTTAAACACTTAGCGACATAGCTAATACACTAAAAATAATTGAAATAATACTGGAAATATAACAGAATGGAGAGGTAATAGTATAGAAAGTTCCTGGAGTGTGTGGAAGTTAACTTCTAGACACAGCTGGTGAGCAAGACAACTAAAAAAGCTTCCCTGCTGGACCTCTTGTTTCTGAACAAAGGGTTGTGGGTGATGTGATGACTGGAGGGTGTCTTGGCTCAGCAATTATGAAATTATAGAGTTTTGAATTCTTGGAGAAAAAAGGAGAGGGGTCAGCAGAACTGCCACCTCAGCCTGTTTATGACATTCATTGAGAGAGCCCCTTGGGCTTTTGCCTGAAGAGTAAAGAAATCCAGGAAGACTGAACATATTTAAGAAATCTTGAAGGTGCTGGAGCTGGCCATCCACATGTGCTGAAAGACAAGCCCGTGGGGAAGATCACCAGCCTGGCTGCACAGAGAGCTTTGTCTGGAGCTCAGATAACAAAAACAAGTTTATGACCTTTGGAAGAAGGGGCAAGCAACTCAGGAGAAGTACAAGGGCATTGTGAGGTTATGTGGGCAGAAAACTTGAAAAGTCAAAGCCAAAGTAGAACTTTATCTAGACACAACACTGCTGTAAAATATAATAAAAAATGTTTCTAGAAATACATTAGCAACAGGAGGAGGGCTGAGAATCCCATCCATTGCTAAATATACAACCAGGCATCAGACCCAGCCAGAATGCTGTAAGAAAGGTCCTGTTTGACCAGCCTGAAACCCTGCTATGACCTACTTTGTGGATGACTGAAAGGCTGTGGATTTTGTCTACCTAGACTTTACTAAAGCCTTTGACACCATTTCCCACAGCATTCTCCTGGAAAAACTGGCTGTGGAGATCTTTTAGAACTCAGTTACTCAGCAAGCCATTAGAATAACAGAGGAAGAATGAACCATCAAGTGCATTTTCAGAATATCTGTTATTTGAAGAGATTTATAAATAGTAGTAATATTTAATTTTGCTACTCTGTAGAAAGGACATTTAGTTGAATATCAGAATTCCACATTAAAACAGGATGCAAGGCAACATAATTCAAAAACCCAAGTGACAGTACCAAGCTCAAAAGCTAAAATGCCTAAACCAGTGCATGACAGGGTAAACTAGTGTCGCCCTGAAAGCTCAGCTTCTGAGCTTGCTGACATGGTTTTCTAAGGACTTTCCCAGGACAGTAACTGTAAACATAGATATGTGTGCATTCTTTCTGTTACACGTCTTCTGATGGGCATTTCTTATGGCCAGTGCAGTGAGAAAGTGTTATCCTGACCATCCAATCCCTGGCCATGGTAAGAAGCCTATAAATCCTGGGAAAGAAAATAAACTCTGCTCTTTCTGCACCACACCTCAACCTGTGTCCGTGTGATCTATTGATCTTCAGCGGTAACAAACTAGTTTTCCAGTTTCCCACATCATTAGCAAAGCTATAGCCTCCCAAACATACACTGCAGGAACAGCATTTTGTTAGATTTGCAAAACACAAAGAATTAAATGATTGACAGATATTTCCAACTGTATAATTTGTAACTTATGAAAAATTTATTAACTTTATGTTTTATTTTGTTCAGCTTGAAGACATACACATGGAAAATCTCTATCTGGATTTCAAACCGGTTTTACTTTAAATCATCATCTTCCTACTGAACTGATGCCAAGACTTGCACTAGTCAGATTTTCACAGTTAGATTTTTCATAGACTTTCATTAGCAAACAGAATGGTTTCTATTTAGAGCCAAACCATTGAAAAGCAGAAATAATAGGAAACCATTCAAATCAAAACCCAAAGCTCCATTACAACTTTATGGTAATTATGATTAATCCCTGCATAGCTATTCTTTGATCTGAACTTTCTTCTCAGTCTATTTCAGGACAATTTGCACACTGTTATTTCTCAGGCAAACATAGAAGAAAACAGAAAAACAAGGTTTAAGATGTACACACTAAGACTTTGCCTTTCTAAAACCCTGAGTGACACACTCCACTGGGAAAAAGTGCTACTGAATTCCTCTATGAATTGATCTGTCCAGACAAAAATTTCTGGCTGGAATATGGAGTTTGCTGGACTAAAGACAGAAGTCTTACTGTCTCAAATGATATGATGGTTTTACCCTTGACATACACAAGATTTTATGAAGGAAACTTCTGATTTAAAGAGTTCTCATCTGGATGTGAAATTTATCTGATTGATCTGACCTAGTGTTACAAGTAAGCAAATGATCAAGTGAGGTCCCATGAGTAAGTTATGCTACAAACCCTGAATGTACTGTAAACTCTCCAAAAAGCTGCATTTCCTCAGCAAGTTTCCTTTCATTGCCTTTGCACGGGAAACACCTCTCTGACATGACCAATGCATTCATTTAATTTTTGTTTTATATTTTATCTTCCAATTTATTTTGTTTAGAGGTAGAATTATTCTGTTAAAAAATGACCTGATCCTAGATGTAGTTTATTTAAATTTCAAAATGAAAAGCTTACTAAGAACAGATAAGATTGATTGCTCCTTCCAACTTAGCATAATTGTATTTCAGGTGAACATCAATTTACTTTAAAGGACACTTCTAAGTAGCAAGCTGCATCATACATTATTCATCAATCACAGCTGCCTGTAACATGATTTACTCAAGCAGATTTCAATGGAATAGAGGGAATTGCATTGTTTTTTATGCTTTGGCTTGTTTGTTTTTAAATAGTTTACGAAACACTCATTTGTGCTGAATTATTGCTGAAAGAAGTTCATCCTTGGTAATCAGCATGTTGAATTTCTTTCTCTTTGTATAGCAATGTTACCTCTTTAAATTTCTTTTAAAAGACAGAGTGAGTTTTCAAAACATTGTTAAGGCAGAGAGCACTCCATGCTTATTAAAGGTAAAAATACAGCTCAAGGATTTTGCTATGGAGGAAGGGATGGCAAATATATTTATCTGAAAAGCATTATTTGTTTTAGGGCTGTTTATTTTCCAGCTGGCTTATATCATTATTTGTTAGACCAGCAACCAAATGCAGGTGAAGAGAAGTAGCTACTTCCTAAGCTAGTCCTTCACATAGTTGTCACATGGATAAAGTGGCTTTTATGTGGTACTCTACACAAAACTGTATGTCAGTTAAAGTGCAATCACTTCATACACCAAGAAATATAGGTGAAACTGCATCTTCAATCAAATTCAGCTTCAGGGACATAGTAGTACCTCAGATGGTCCTAAAGTAAAGAAACATTTACACAGATTTATGCAAATATAGCTTCAAAAGAAAAAAGAGAGAGCAAGAGAAACTCCTAGAAAGACACATCTACACAAAGATGGTAATGCCTTTACTTACTTGTAAGCCCATTTGAAACACAGAGTGACCCATAAAGTTAGCCAACATTCGAATCAGAGCTGCACCCTATGGGAAATAATAGAAAAACAAAGTTACCTGTTTTGAATGCCAATATAACACAAAAAAACACTCAGAAGCAGGTATTTACAACCAATGCTAATATTCCTGAAACCTGTAACTAATACAATCTTTATTTGTGCTAAAAAGAAAAAGAGAGAGAAGATAATTGAAATGCTTACTAGGAAAAGTGAGGAGGCAAAGTGGTATTGCTAATATCCTGTCCCATATATTGAATAAGGCACAGGTCAAACAACACACTCTCCCCACTGCTGGAGCATGCATGTGCCAGTTCCACAGGTGACTGACCCCAACCCTTCTATGCATTTAACAGAAATGTCCAATTTTAAATGAAAACAAAGAAATAGTGGCAAATTACAAATTCTACCTCAGTAATTTTTTATTATATTTTTATCTCCATTACACTATTGTACATTAGGATTCAGAAGTGATACTACTTCCTTTTGTAAAAGCCTTCAATATCTGGTGACTAAAAGTGAATTATTTCCATAAGAATTTTATAAAATGTGGAGATATATATATATATTTGACTTATTAATAGGTTATTTTCCAGACTGTCATGCAAAGATCACTCTTTCTCTACTTATAGTAGTTCTTACCCTCTTCCCCTTCAGGCAAAGCATAGAGCTCTAAAAGACAGGTGATTCTAATTCTCAGTACTTGCTGCAAGAAACAGACAGATACTTGCAAGAGTAGCTTTTTTTTTAAGCATCTTTGTGTTTTCTCACTCACTCTCAGAAACACAATTGCTGTGTATTTTCCCTTTGCACAAGTGCTCTATTTCAAGCAGAAATAACTTTGTAGATCTGATGTGATCATTTAGCTATAATACCCACTTTACAAAATAATTTCAAGACAACCAGTCTTCCAATCCCAATACTTAAATGTTATAATCAGTACTGAACACCATACAAGAGGGAGGAAAATTGTGATTGCAAATCCATGAATTAAAGGCTTTAAGAAAACATAATACTAGAACTCAACCATCTCATCTAGAGATGAAGGTCCAGGAATCAGGTTAACACTCCATTAAACAATAATAAAAAAGGAGCAACATTACATGGGTTCAAAAATTTACAGATTCCAAAGACAGAAGGACTATTACAACATTTATTCTGCATTAACAGAGATCAGTCATTTAGACAAAAACCCCTGTGGTTTCTCTTTCAATTTTCGAAAATTCAAGATCATAATAATGTTTCAGACTACTATACAATGTGTCACAACTGATATTTACTCTCACTCTATTTGGAAGGTATCTAGTTTCACTTACTTGAACTTATCTAGCATCAGCTTTCAAAACAAGACTTTATGTTTTTTTCTGCTAAATTAAAGTTCAGGGTAGTCCAGAAATTTAACTGTTGTCCAATTTTTAGATCATTTTACACATGTTCCAGCTATTTTTTAAATATTTTTAAGTACTGAATAGATTATCTGTAATGCACAATGGTTGAAATAATCACATAAATCAAAAATATTTGTAAATTATTAGTAAATTGTAAGAAAACACAAGACGGTTGCAGAGTAAGTAAGCTGCTTTTAAGAACTGAACAGTGAACAAACCAAAACATAGTGTTTGCATTATTAACACCTAGGATATGTTGTTATATGGTGGTATATAATCTTACTGGAAGACAAATAAGGTCTGGAACACATAGCAGAATAGGAAATAACACCTTTCAAAACAGATTATCACCTAAACAGGCAAGACCATAGGTCAGGAAACATTATTGCCCTTATATTACTAGATAAACAGAATGAGTGAAGTTCTCAGAGACATTTAAGCAGATAAAGAGCAGATAAATCTGTTTAAGCAGATAAACAGAAGATTTAAAAAAATCTCATAAATCGATAAATCCCACTTATTCTGTAAGTAACTTGGGCAGGGCAATCCAAAACATATGTAGCAGAAACAAAAACCCATAAAATGTATCTAGTTAAAATCCTCAACTAGAAGACATTTTTCCATTCATCACGCATTTCTTTTCCTACTCATTATTTAGTATTCCAGGACGCCCTAGTTTCTTTCTCACAGTTTAAATTTCACATAGTAACAAAAGACATAATTATATAAGCACCTAGATTCTACTGATTTCTGTAAAAAGAAAGCAAGTAAATAGTTCCATATAATGTTGTACAGAGAGTCTTTTCTTCTGTCCAGAGACCTAGAACTATCATACACATGTAAAGGAATTACAGAATTCTCCTCACAGGTAAGATTTAGGTACGTGTTGGGTGGACTATGGCTGGCCATTATACAGAAAACAAAATAAAACAGCAAGCAAAGACCGAATGGAGAGTCAAGGCACAATGGCAGGACTATTGTCTCAAGATAGATCTCTTTCCACAGCTACTTTAGAAGTACTTTCTACCAATTAATTATCTTCAGGAAACCCAGAAACACTACTTACAGCTTGCAGAACAAAAGGCTTGTCACAGCTCTGCCATCTTCCCCACTCAGGGAAAGCAAATGCTTTCTTGACTTGTTTCAGGAAGTGAATGTATTCAAAAAGCAAGAAAACCTCAAGAGGGGAAAAAAGCATCTTGGAGAGATGGGAGAAGAAACAGGAGCAAATGAGGCCCTTGGTGTGGTGGGAAAAGAAATAGGAGGAAACCATTCATTCCACCTTTCCTGAACTTCTGAGAGTAGGCAGAACAGAACGATGATACATTCGTAAGAAAAGCAGAAGCTCTCAACACTTTCACAGCTCTGGGAAGCAGAGCAGGGTAAGGCAGCAAACACTGGCACCCTGACTTAGGGAGGAAGCAAAACAGGTTTGCAGGGAGGAGAATAAAAGAGGTATGGAGAGTAACTGGCATAAAGAGTGGTTTACTAAAAGGAGAAGCTTGGAAGATCACTCTAAATGGAGGATCATGGGAGGTGAAGAAGGTATGTACAGTAAATTCACAGGAAAAACAGAATACATAGCTTTGGGTTCATCTGAATGGCCCAATGTGCTGACATTCCCACCACTTAGCAAGCAGCAAACAAGATGGAGTCAAGAGGACTTATGCTGCTATACCTTCTGAAAGCTTTTCTGCTAGACCTAAACCTGAAGAGAATTCCCAACAAATCTGTCCTGCTGCAGGAGATGCCCTTTGGAACCTATCAGCATCACTCTCTGAACACCCTGATATGCAAGGAGCCTGCTCCCCACTTGACCCTCAGAGCCACTTCTGCTCTGACAACCTTTCACCAACAGAGGAACAACACAGGATGTCCTGAGAAGCTTGCCTCTCCTACTGGGCAAAATGACTGTTTATTGATGATTTAAGTGCTTTCCTCCAGGCAGTGGATGACTCAGTACCTTGTCAAGAGGTAAAGCACATTGGTTTAAGAGGTCTAGTGGAAAGCAATTCTTTCCTTTTCAAAAAACATACCTAGTTCCTGTCAGTGTAAAATCTGACTTGCCTTAAGCTGTTGTACCCTATCTTAATATGTCTACCCAGACAAATACACTAGTTATTCATCCAATGATTAATGGCACTACCTGCATCTGGTGAAGCACTGCTCATTAGCAGATCTCACAAGTGCTCTCTAAGATTCATGCCAATATTCTGCAAATTAGAGGGAAACTGTGGCACACCCTAGTGAAATCATTTGCCAACGATTACCCAGAACACTTATCATATAACCTATGATACAGTTGAAGCTTTGTCAGCCTCAACATTGTGATTCCACTGCTATAGGAAAGGAAAGTAGAATATATTGGCTACTTCATGGAAATTAGGTGCATACGGCTCTTTTTTGCAAAGTGTTCTTGGGAAAAGGCTCTCATGGACAGTGAGCCAACACTGCTTGAAGGGATGGAAGTTTATGCACTTTCTTCCCCTGATGAAACTTGTACATTCACAACAAGGTAAAGACAATCCATAACCAAAATTAGGAGTAGAATTACTTTATATACAAAATGAACATGTCTTTGAAATCTACAAAATGCAGAGCTGAGCTAAGGTATTCAGTCTGAATCTCTCCAGGCAGTTTAATTCTCTCCATGCCAACATAAAATAATGTGATTGCATCCTTGATCCTAGATTAGCTTTAACTAATTTTTAAAGACCCACTCCTACATCTTGATCCTCTTACATCATTACAGAACACAATTATTGTAAGTCAATTTCGTTCTATGACTTATTGAATGTCTCAATTTTATTATACTTGAAATCCTCAATCAATTGCTTCACCTGCAACTTGCATTTTGTAATTTTTTTTAAATACAAGAGATAGTACCAAATGGAATTTTATTTAACAGGAAACAAATTACATCTTATGTATGAACCCACAAAAACATGACTACTACTACTAGAATAACAGTACTGCTACAGAGCCACACAGGAAGTGATACATTTGATTCAATGCAACTATCTGCAGCACCTGTGACTACAATCACTTTAGCTGCTCAAACTTCCCTTAGAGACAATGGGCTTTACGAGTCACCTCTGGATGCACTTTATCTAATCTTAAAACAAGCCTCAGATCAGGGGAATTGTACTCTAAAAGCACCCATCTCTTGTAATTCACTCCGAAAGCAGGCTTGAGTGACTAGCTCATATGTACACATCTGTACCACAGACATCTAAAGTGCAGTGAGATTAATTCAACTGCATTGTCCAAAAAGGCCATAGAGACATCGATTCTCCATTCTGGAGGAACTCCTGAATTGTGGAGGTACAAAACCAGTGTGGTCCTTTTGTCTATGTAGTCAAATAACAACAATCCTATCTTCCCTTACTCTACATACCATACTTTTACATAAGAAGACTAGCAAGAGTAGGTATTCAACAGAAGGCCCTGGAGAGAGGGCAGAGTGCTTGCTATCCAAAAACAGATGCTCTATACTGAACAGGCAGCAAAGAAGGGCACTTGAAATAAAGAACTGGTGAAGCAGTTGCAGGGAAGGGAACAATATAAAAGTAAGCAAACAATATAAAAGTCAGCACATAAGGTTATGCAGAAGCCAAGAGACAGAGACAAGAGGCCATATGTCAAGATACAAATAAGCTAGAAACTCCTTCAGCATTATTCTTTGAGGAACCTAAAATTATGTCATTATTCTAAAAAGTTCTCATCAGAGAAAAATGTCAGCAACACAAACAGAAACCATGAACTACAACTGACTTTTTGTAAGGGCAAAATAATCAATTGTCCTGTAAACGCATTAGAGTGGGGGAAGGGAAAGAGATCATAATAGGCTGAGCTGGAAAATACACAGCTCTTCTATCCTCCTTCCCCCAAAATTTTTCATTTTTTCCTGCATTAACAACTTCTTTTTCTTTTTAGTTGTGCTTTTGTGTCCTTCAGTGTCTGAGTGCAAATGCCTACATTGTAGCTAAGTGATGCTTACTCAGTTGTACACAGCTGAAGCAGCTGCCTAGACCCCTTTTAAAGGCAAATGAGAGAGAAGCAAGCACTTTCACTTCATCCTGATTCATCCAAAGACATGCATCTAAATTAGGGCAGATGAATCTCACCCTAAAGGTTCTTGTTTATCTTCCCTGATGATACAGGGAAATGGGACTACTCCGTTGCAAGTGTCTACATGGTGAACATCCCAAGTGAGATGACATCAATCTCTTAAGATATTTTACCCTGTAAATTACAAAAGAATATTAAAAATATGAAAAAGTAAACAGTGGAGAAACACTGCTTGAGTTTGCAAAGGCTGATACAGCATCTTGCAGGCTTACCTATCAATTTAGGTCATGTAACACCAAGTATCAATCATAGTAATTACACATACCTCAATTTACCTCCATCTTGCCACCCTTGTTTAGGAATTAAGGCCGTTTGATTTAATTCAGAAAAATACTTTTTGACACAAAAACTAAAATCAGAAGGGATCCTGTAAGAAAAACACCCCCATTGTATCCAGGGTATAAGGAGGGAGTAAGATGCTGAGGTGGGGAACACTGAACTACCAGAAAAAATTACATAACTGAGGTTCTACTACAGAAATTTAATATGCTGACTTTCCACAAAATGTCCACCCATTCATTTTGCTTCTTCTTCTCATTAAAGAAGCAAAACCAAAACCAACATTAAATACAGGGGATTTATTAACTTTCTTTTATTGTACTGTAGTCAGCTCAAAATCAGTCTTGATTAGTATGTAATAACACCACTTGTTTTTCACATACAGTGGGCCACAAACAGAAAGCCTACAGTTATTTTTCTGTGCACTGATAAACCTGCAATTCAATGTTAAGGTTACCTTCTTTCTAGCTAAGAGAAAAGTGAATTACTCTATCCTCTGCCTCAATTACACTAAATTTTACTCATACTGTTAGAGCTATTGTTATCAACAGTAAGTTCTTATAATCAGCTTCCTTTTCACCGATTAAAACAAGACTCAGACCACATACAAGCACACACAAAGGCATCATTCTTTCATAAAGACCTTCTGATTTAAGATGTGAATCAATATACACAATTTCACGGCTACTAGTATATACCTCATGTATACTAATATCAGTGGTTGTTAATTAGTCACAGTACAAACACATTAAATAGTTCTCTCCTTAAATGATTTACCCTGAGCTATAGGTGACATGCCTTGTCAAAAACTTTTTAAAATCCATAGTCTACTCACTCTTCTCTCAAGAACTCCAGCTGGATAGTAAGAATGAATTCCCCTTTGCAGCAGTGATTACCAGGCAAGATCAACATATTAATGCATGTGCTGTTATCTTACCCTTTATACCCATCTCACTGGAGAAGCATGACAAACTCAGCAGCCTACAGCTGCCAAGCAATTCTCTGGCACAGCAACTATTTGCTAGGATGGTCTATATCCCACTGCCAGAAGTTCTGCAGCTCCGCATCTCTGTACGCTAAGAAGGTGCAGGTGGATGACACTCAGATCTGCAGACTTTCTAACAACTAACAGTTCTTTCAGCTAGTGTTTCCCAAACACTACCTCAAATCAGTGCTGTCTGCAACCTGTCACAAAGAATAAAATGGGCATGGGAATTAACCTGTTCTTCAGCAAAAATGTACAACACAAAAAATTCATTGCACTCCCCTGGGAGATCCTTAAAAATCTCAGTCCCCCTTTTACACTTTGACCATGCTATGGCCCTCATTAAATAAGCCAGATCCACACCTGTTGAATATAGTCAAGTCAGACATACACTACCTCACCAGAATCACCAAAGAGCACGGAAGAACTTCCAATTTTTGGCTAATGTGTTTTAAGTACTTGTCAAAACTTATCTTTTCTTCACACAACATACAAAGAAGGATTTTCTTACACAACTGCAAATGTAATAGAAGCAGAATACAGGTTGTGCTTTTTTTATTTTAAATGTTGAACATATTTTTACAATTCTCTGTCAAATAGAAGCCTAAGGATATCCACAATCAAATCAGTTTTTAATTATCATTTCGTTTCAGCTTAAATTTTTTGAATTATTCTTTATTTCTCGAAATCTTGCATAATTATTGAGTCTAAGTTCATTTTGAGTATTAGAAGAGCATGTTACCAAGCACTTATACAAGGAATGCACATTTGCACTTTAATTTTGTAACATGAACACTAGCCAACAAGTAATATCCAAGTCACGATTTTCAAAACAATCATTCTTTGTTGGTACTAAGCAACCACAGCTGGATACTCCATGAAATTTAGCTTATTGGGAAAAACACAGCATGAATTAAAGCAAAAGAATAATGTACATCAAACAAGTAGCAAAAATCTGACATTCAAAAAAGAATTGCATAAAATTTTAAAAAATAAAAACAAAATTAACTATGTTGAATCTTGGAGATATTTCACAAAAAAGAAGTAGGCTTTGACTAAGTCACATCTGCAGAATCTGTTCAAACCTAGCTAGAGGTATATGTATGTAAATGAATTATTTAAAAACTTGGTTAACTGATCTGCTGTGTTACACTATGTGCAGTGCACTGAATTTACTGAATTCTCCCATATGAACAACTGAACACTGGGTAACCACTTTCAAATGCAGGCATTGCGCTTCAGCTGCGTTTCCTTAAGCAAACACACTCACTGTATACTCTCCTTTTTATCATTTTCCCACAAAGGGAGTAGTCCAGCCATTCCTCAGCTCCCACTCAGAAGGTTATGCTAAAATGTATTTTGCTTTCCTACCTTTCTCATCTGAAAAGTCTTTTATCTTATATGGCCTTACTCTGACAATTATGGAACAAGAGTGTCCTACTCATGACATCAGTTACAACATGATCCTATTGCAGGCTCCAGAGAGACCTTTGCTAAAGTACTTCTATCAAGTTGTAAGAGCAGAGATAATTGCAAAGGCTTCTCTGGAATTCTTCAGCTGTCGCTATCAAAACTATCTCATCTCTGAGAATTGCATAAGCACCCACTGAGAAATTCTTTTCAGGGAATTAATTAGATTGTATCATGAGTCACCAGCACTAAATTCCTCTTTCATTTTCAGGAACTGAGCACTGTAATACAACAGCATAGCTATTTTCTGTATTCTCCGATGGCACCTCCAAATATTACAAGAAAAAAATGAAGCTTAATGCAAGTGAATTTGAAGTGCAAATGCTTCCTAGTTTGATTTGGGTAAGAGAACATACTTGTTTAAATGAGTAAACATGTGCCTATGATGTCCTCCCTGTGACAGAAATGTAAAATGTTTAAATTAAATCCTAGAGGCTTTGTCTTTGGATAACCCACATAAAAGCCATGGGAAGAAGTACAGAAAAGACAGGTATGCACAGATCATGCAGCATACTGGTACCAAATGTCACAGTATGAGACTATCCTGAGGGTCTTCACCCAGGCAATCATTCAGTGATGCACTGAAGTACCTTAAGCACACAAGCAACCCAAATAAATTCCACAGCCTACACACATAAAGCTGAACATCTATGTACTTGGCTGATTGTGGCTGTGACTGGTTTCCCTGCACTTGGCAACAATTGTTAAAAATTAAGGGACTATATTTGTTAAAAGGAGCCCAAACAAAATCAACCCTACTTGATTTTAATGATACAGACTAGGAAAAAAAACCAAAAACAGTCATTTAATTAACCTTCTTTACTTTTTAAAGCAACAGAATTTCCAATTGTTATTTTCTTATTAAGCAATGCACACTCACAAATTAACATGCTGTTAAGATTCAGCAATAAAACCAGGATGTATTTTAATAAAGAAAACAAACTTACATTGTTTTTAAAACTTTATTAACAGCATGGGTAAATCAGTATTCTTCAAATCAGCAAATATACCTGCAAACCTGTATTTATTAAATCCCAAAAGATGCATAAAGGCACCTTATGTTGTTGTTTTTTTTAAAATGAAGGGCCATTTATCTGATGCCAAAACTTCACTGAAAAAGCAACATTATATTCAAGGAGAGCTTTTCACTTGGAAATCATAATCATTTTCTATTCTGACAAACACAGCTGTTCTAGGGCTGGATAATACCAAAACGGTCAGATAGTAAGATGGCTTTCGTGAAATGCTTGTCTTAGTCATAAATTCCATTGCAAATTTTAGGAACTTGACACATAGAAGAAAATTCAGGGGTATATGACTATAACTAATCATATTCTTCAGCTGGATATTGTCACATCATTTTCCTTGAATAATAAAATGTTATCCATTGCCCAGATAAAATGCTATTGTGACTCAACTTACAACAGGAGTTTTTACTTGGCCTCACCACCAAAACCCCTCTTACATGTTCTGACACCAGTGACAAGGACAAAGGACCATTATACTTTTTTATTAACTGCCTTTATATGAAAATCTTCAAGAAAAATGAACATTCTTTTTTAGTTAACTAAATACCACATAAGAATCTCAATCGATTTGTTAAGATTGATTTGCAACTATCTGTAACTTAACCTGTTGTTCTAATTTCTCTTCTTTAACACCTCCTTTAAGCTTCGTAATTTAACCAGTATTTAAACATGCCTTTAAAAAGACCAGCAACAATAACAAAACATTGTGCCAGGTTTTTTCTAGAGAGTTCCCTTTTGAATAGAAATCTTACAGGATCGTATTTTGATCAAAATATTGACCATATTCTTATGTCAAGTTTTTTGTTGCTTTTATTCTATTTCATTAACTCAGATTTATTTTCTGTTTCTAATTCTTACCATTTCTTCCAAGTTACTTTAACACTTCTAACTGTTGCTCTTCTGTTATTGATCTAAACCAGGATGTGTATCAGCAAAATCTGCCCTTGCCTGTACACCAGCATTGTTTTTTGGACTCCTTCAGGGAAGAAAAAAAGAAAATACCTGTAACTTTCTGCTTTGCCCTTTGCTGAAAATGATCATTACAAAGCAGAAACAGAGAGGCAGAAAAGCCAAGTGCATGTCAAGTGCAAGTACTTCCTGTAACTCCTGCAAGAATCTGTCTTTATGAACACTATTTTAAGCCACGAAAACATCTGAGACACAGATGCACTATTTTATTCCTTCTAACTGCTTCCTGTTAGGAAAGGAAGGATGGTAGGACACAATGTCTACACACACTGCTGTCATTTCTGCGTCAATCATCTCCTCCAGCCCTTGGGAGCTGCCATGTGCCACTGCCTTTCCATGGGAAACAGGCAGAAGGTTTGTACAACAACAGGTCGTGTCTTCCCAATAACTCTACTTTGATAGAGCAAGGTAGTCTAACAAGCTCTTCTTTAAAATAAAATGCTTTTATTAACATCTGTGCTCCATCTTCATTATTTCCAGTCAAACCCTATGCAATTGTCCCCAGCATATGGAACGTAACACTCCTAAAGCACTGCTTATATACCACACACTACAGTTTCCATGTTTCTCATTCAGAAAATAATACCTGGCGTATGCTAACCAGTGTAAAGGGTTAAAGGCCATTTGCTTCTGCTTGAGGCAGGATGGTACAAAGATGAGTTAAGAGATGTATTTTAAGTATCTTGAAGCACCTGTCTAGGTTTAGGCATTGGCACCCACTGGCTGAACTGGGACAGACTCCATACTTTAGGGCAGAAACTCTTGGGGCTGCTCTGAACTTGAACCCATCAGTATTACTGAATGCATTTCAATGACTTTCATACTGGGAGCAGTAACAACTTACACCCTTTTTATCTAAACAGAAAGACATTCTTTTCATTACAAGATACTTCTTCTGTTACAATGCATTAGGAACAAGTGGCTCCTGAAAGCACCTTCTGCCATCTGGGAGCTGACCTGTTGCACTCACGAGTCATGGAAGGAAAACCAGCATCACACAAATGTGCACCCTTTGGACTTACTGGCACCTACATACAACAGTATAGCTAAATTAGGGAGAACAAAAGGCTCTCCCTTTATACCATAAGTGGGTTCCAAAGCCATCCCTATGGTATTGTAAGACTTTCAACTAGTCTGGTACCGCTTTATGTTATCAATTCAACTACAAGGAAAATTAAAAATAAAACCTGTTTTACAATTCATAAGGATTTATCTAGTATTGCTTTCGTTGTTAATGAGCTACTCTCACTCTTCCAACACTTCACAGATACACATCATCACAATTTCATTGCACTCATGAACTAGCTTTCTTATAAACTACTATTCCTGAACAGAATATGGGGTGATGGTTTGGGGTTTTTGTCTTGGTTTGGTTTTATTTTGTTGTTTCAGAGCAAATGTGCTTCCCAGTGCCTGAAGAACAGAAGTAAAAATAATGAAGTTTTTAGAGAGCCTTTCCAGTGACTGTATTAGTCTTCCTGTTCTTCCACATTCTTGCAGAACATGCTACACTGTAAATTTTCAAAGAGAATTACACTCAAAACCGTGAGCAAGCCACTGCTTTCAATTTCTTAGATTCTCCTTTGCCAGAATGCAAGGAATAAGTGCATTTTCCTTTGTGCAAAATTTTAGTTAAACACATCTTCTTAATGCCGAATGTTGCTTTTAAGGGCAAAATAGGAAGCATGGTTTCCCTTTATTATTATCAGAAATAAATCTTTCCATCACTTGACACCGAAAGCAGAAAAAGGAAATTTTAAAGATGTGGCATAGAGTTAAAAAGGAAAAGGAAATTATACATACAAGGATTTAGGAAATAATTAATTGTTTGCATTACAAAATCAAGGCCAGTAACTGATCTCACTGCTGAGGTTCATTTATCTTACAGGAAGGGAAAAAATGAATACTTTTCCCTATTCCAGTCATCCTATTCCTTGTTTTGATTAGTGTTTTTCACTTGCCAAGGCATATTCTTTTGGGGGTACTTTTATAGCTACACTCCATCATAATGGTCTTGCCTACACTGATTGCTGCCAGAATCTTCAACCAGCACACTTCAAAGGATGCAGCAAGCTGACAGAAACTACTTCAGATATCTGGCTCTCTACATGTCCTTTCATCCCTTCTCTTATCTGGCTGTGGCTGCTCATCTAGGGCTATGACTCCTTTAGTTCTGTCTGAGATGTTCTCCCTCAGGTTGCTCTGGGTCTGGCTGCTCCCTTTGAGATGCAGCTGCCTTGTTTCTCCATTTTATTAGAGCCGGTTGTTCCATGCTGATTGTTGCTCCTCATGTTATTCTTGCTGCACTCTCTCCTCCTCTGATGCTGCAGCTCTCTAGGGCTATGATTCCTGCTGTCAGTTATTTCTGGTGTGGAAAGGCTGTCACGCTTTTTGCTTTGATTTAACAATTCTCAGTTCTACTCTTGTGTTCAACAGGCTATATTTTCTACTGCACTTGGGATATAACCACTTTTCCCGTCATTGTGGGAGGACACTATCTCACTTCCAGCTGCACTAGGAAGACATATGCACTCTCTGATGCAACTTGAGAGTCTTGAATCATCTACCAGTACTGTTTATTAATGAACTATCACGACTTCTCATTTTTCTCTACTTATTTGTGGCCCTAGTGGAGGATGACATGCTTCTATCTGAAGAATGATGCTTTTCAAAGAGGCAAAATTTACCCTCAACCGTTTAAGTGGAAAAACATTGTGTGCTGCCAGGCTGTAGTGTCTTTTTCACCCCGCTTGTGGGATTACCTGAACACCATTCTTCACGGGTTTATGCCATGGACTTCTTCACACATGCAATCACCCAAGGATGAGAAAGCGGAAATGAAAAATATATTCAACTCTGAGGCAATCAAATAGAACATTTTCAATGGCCATTTCTGCAATGTGTAGAAAAAGGCGTGTCTTCAGAATGACATCTGAGTGTCTAGCAGAGATGGGTCTTTTCATGGTGTCTCATTTATGCCATATTTATGACAGTAAAGACAATGAAATAACAATGACATTCTATGACTGTCATTTCACTGAACAAAAGTTATAGGGGAGAAAGTTTCATCATTTCAATATCATTTAGAAAATTGTGAAGAGATAATAGAGATCACATGAGCAATCCCAGGGCTTAGGGAGCACAAGATGGACATTTTAAAAAAAAGTTAAAAGACAATGAAAAAAAAATCCAAAATGTAGGGAACAGATACTCCACATAATGGTAAACTGTTTAAAATATTTTATTTAAGACAGTAGAAAAGTCCTCACTGATGGTCCTGACCCAAAGTTTAGTGGAGTCGACAGAAAAATAATTCCTGACAGCTTAATATTTTAAAGCAATTTAAAAAGTCACTCAACCAAAGACAACCAAAAAGTCACCCCAGAAACATCAGTAATAATTTCCCTCCAGCAGGGTTCATTGTGTGACAAGGGCTTCGTGGCACCTGAAAATACTTGAGCACACACCTGACCAGGTGAAAGCCTTCAGTGTAATTTTACAATTTGGATTTTATTGACATACTATTCAGCACAGTATTTATAATGGCAGACACTAGAGAGCTGGAGGAATAGGTTCTATTCTGAATATCTAATAAATGGGCTTATTTCCATAGCTGATTTTCAGTGTAAGAAATGCATGCATGTAAGATTTTGTAGGAAAGAAACAACATAAGATGTAAGATATATTGCATTTGCTCTAATTTATCCACAGAAGGAGCAGTGTCAGGTGTTTCAAGGAAGGTACACAAACACTGAAAAGAACACCTACACAGTAAGTCAGGAAAGCTTCTTCCTATTAAACATTCAGCTTGTATGCGGATAATTAAACTTCTATGCTTCCTATTAAACAATTAAGCTTGTATCTTAAACCAAAAGGTTGAACAGCTACAGAGAACAGCAGACAGAAAAACTACCAGACAGGTATAAAAAGACTTCATAAGTGAAAGAGTGGTTATTTTAATCTCCTCGCCTATGAAGGTGTGTAAGTAAATTCTTCCATTGCCAGTCTCTAAGGTAGTTTTGCTAGATCTGGTAACTGGGCTCAAGATTTACAGGATCATGCCCTGATATGAACACATCCAATGTCAACTAAGACTCAGGAGAATTGGCCACCAGAGCAGCTAAGTGGAGAGATGCTGCTGTATCTACTGGGCATGGCCACTGTTATACTGAAAAAGGAACATTTACATAGATAAATACAAGACCAAGATTGTACTGTAATCTCCACAAAAAATAGACTGATCCTATTAGCCTACATAAAATAGCTATCAGTATACAGATGTGTCCTATTGTCCTATTTGTCATTTCAATGTAAATGGAAATTACTTGATGGTTGCAGAGTGTTCATAAAATTGTCATGTACTACAGTTAACTATAAGATAGTACTATTACTGTATAAATTAGAAAAATAATTATATTGAAATATGAAGATAAGATACTCATGTGAGATAAGCCCCTGAACCTACCAAGGTTTCTATGACCAGAAAGCATAGATTGGAAGATTTAAACAACGGGAATATTCAGTATGCTAAAAGCTGCTGGCTGTTATAGCTTAATTGACCTAGAGCAATATTTTCCAGTATAGCTAAGGAATTTTTGAAAATGTTACTTGGACTCTTGAACAACTTCAGCATTTTAAAATATTTTCCTAAGTATTTTGTGGGTTTTTATTACATCATAGGTACATATTACATGGCCACATATACCCACACATACATACACACTCTCATTTGCCCATCCTTAAAGGCGTATGATCCTTTCATGCAAGAGGACCAAGGAGAAGTTATTGTGGTCTAGGAATAACTTATGACTACAGGAGAGGATAACACCTCTTTTTCAGCCCAGAATGAGCCCTGGATAAACTGGAGGTTTAGTCACCAGGTCAGTTCTATGCTGCCTTGCTACAGTCTGATGTTAGGCAGAAAATGATGCAGAAGAAAAGATTATTAGACACAAAGGCTTTAGTCAAAAGACTCCTGCAACTGAATCATCATCAGAGAGCTCCTGTACAGGAAGGCTGCAGGCAGTACCCACTGTGTCACACAGCAAACACATTTGGCCATGATACTCAGGCAGAGTTTCATATGCCATAGTCTGTAGCAGCGAATAAGTATGTGGTATGATGGGAAACACCAGCTTTCATGTCATGTACTAACAGCAAGCCCAATCATGTTATGGAGGAGGGGAAACCTCTCACTCCTGCACAGAAGCTGTTGAATCCAGAAACTGGTCAAATTTTATTTTCAAATCATTAAAATGAAATTTAAAATGGCTTGAATTTAATACATATTCCATCACCACACCAGAAGGCAGTTTTTCCACTCTCAATGTTCAGCAATGACTTCAGAGTTTTCACTAGCTGACAGAAAAACTCTCATGCATAGAAAAAACTTTACTGTTAAATTTAGCCCTTGCTAAGTTTTCTAGAGAGTTTCAGCAAGACAAAAACTACATATTCTTCTGCTTTTTAAATCATCTAACACAGTTCAGACCCTGTCACAAAATAAATAGTAATAAAAAGCCCTAAATCTTCTTACTCAATACTGACAGCCTCCCAAGTTTATTTATAACATTTACTAACACTTGATATGTTGAACATAATTGGCTATAATCACTGTAGAATATTCCAAATGCATTCCACACAGATGAGTTTCCCATATGTAGTTTTACAATGGTATTTCTTTTACAGATGGACCACAATCTTCTTATAGCTACTGACATATCGGTATCATATAGATAAGCTTAGTTAGTCTCACCTTTTTATAGGCAATCCAGTCAAATACCCTGTCGATGTCTGAGGCCTGCTGCACTTCCTGGGATACTGGATGTGAACTGGACAATCCATCCAGCAACATCACTTCATGTAAGACATCTGTCAGAAATCTCTGTTTTTCCTGAAATACAGCATATACAGTAGTATCACAGACAAATACACACTTACAGAAATATAGAAATGATGCACAGTTACCAGAGGCAGTCGACTCCTGTAAGTTGACTAAAATTAGACCTTCTGCTTTGAATGTAAACCATAAACAACCATGACCTCCTACAGTCTTGAACAGGTATTTGGAATAGACTCAGATTTGAGATCCTTCACTGCAATGAAACTTGACTGAAATTAAAGAGCATTAAATGAATCAAAATGCATCCATATGTGCAGACTGGAATACTGATTATGACTAGTCATACACACTTACAAGGGGTGGGGAGAGAGGCAAACTGGCAAAATCTTCAATCACAAAAACAGCTGCTACAAGTCCTCGAGCTCATTGCCTATGCAGGTACAAAATTTTTTTGACAAAGATGGGTAAATACAATTAGTACTTTTTTATTTGGTGAAATTTAAGTTACTTGGCTCTTAGTGACAAGTTCACATAGCAGATCAGTGTGGGACAGAACACTGAAAAGAGCTCACAGCAATGTCACAGCACATGCACTTCTTTCGTAACTCTAGTATAGAAATCCTTCCTCCTCATGAGCTTGAGCCATCTACAAACCTTGTAACTTCCATCGGAAGGAAACCATTATCATGGAAACCATTTTCTCTTTTCACAAGTGGGAAAAAAGTTGCATGTAGTTAAATGACATAGTCAAAGTCACAGCTACATCAGAGGCAGGTACAAGCCCGAAGAACATCCAACATACGCATTTGTTTCAATACCTTCTATAAATATGGATAGCAGAGGAATTACAAAACTGCTCCCTATTTACTCTGGCAGCAACATTAATGAAATGTTCATGTATACTCTATGCATTGTGCTGCACTCATTTGTACACAACCAGATGAGGTTTTCTCAGCTGAGAAATGACATGCCCTTAAAACTCCTCATATTGCATTCATCTAGATGTCTTTTATCCAAAACACCATGTCAGGAAAGAAGAGCTTTATTTACTTGCTTTTTCAAGTCACAAATAATTCCAAAGAGTGAATTAAAAATTATGTAAGGTTTAAATAAGCTTTTTCACCTGAAATGACATAACTCAAATTTTATCTAAATTATAACAATTCCTGAATCAATGTCAACCTACTGCCATGATATAAAGAAACTCTGGGGGATGCTGCATTTTTTCAAAAGCCACCTTGATGTCCTCAGGTAAAATACGCACACAATTACATAATAAATTCTATGTTTAATTTATTGGGTGGCAAGGCTTTGGTATCAATGTGTTACTCTAAATTATTTTTATAAGACAGCTGAAAAGCTCTTCCAATGCTGATCTACCTAGAAATAAACCTTTATGTTAAAATTCATTAGAGCACAAGAAATGTACCTTGAGCTGACTGCATATCCAGGCAATTAAAAACACAGGGTGCAGGAAAGCCAATTACCTACACAATCTTAGTGCTCTCATCTGGCTGCATGAGGTAAGGTTTGTAAAACAAAAAGTAATGTCTTTTTCATATCATTGTTAATTTCCAAATTTTCTCAGGCATAAGCAGTTAGTAACTGTCCTTTCTTAATGGGAAAAAAAGTGTAGATAAACAATTATAATGACAGTCCTACTCAGGGGGAAACTGCTGAGGTGTAAAAATTGTAGTTATTTTGGTTACACTTCACTCACGTTCTCTATCAGTTAGTAACAAAGCCCCAGTTTCATCAAATGTATGGTATGTAACACATACAGATGTGAACACACAGACCTGTCTCCAAATTTAGGTTTGGATCCCAGAAGACAAACAGTTGTGTGATGGATTTTGTGGTTGGAATTAACTCATTAAAAGGACACCAGATAATCACAAATTAATTCCTTAAATACAGAACCAGAATCAAGAAGATTAGCACATGGCAAACATAAAGCGCAGCTGTAAGAACAAAACTAAGAAACATATAAAAAGAACAGGCTACATTTTGGTGTTCCGTTTGTTTCTTTGGTTATGTCCTGAAGGGCTGAAAAGGAGAACTTCAAATTCATGATTGGTCATCCAAGTTAGCACAGCTGAAAAGCCTTCCTTGAAATTTACGGTGGATTGTCACACTGGGATACAAATGGTATAGTCAGTATGCCTCCAAAAATGCAAACCTACAGTGAGAATTAAGAAGGCATTTGACTTATAAAGCTAAATTTATTGAACTAAAAGGATTTCCATAACATTCCCAGCCTTTCCCTTTAGTATAAAGCCCCTGAGATCAGACTGGAGGAGACTCAAATATAACTCGAGGGAGGGACAGACAGACTGCTGTTTGACAAGGGACCTGCAGCTTGAGGAGGCAACAAGAAGCAGAAGTGCAGAAAGAAACTAAAACTGCCTTAATTATGTTGACGAAACACTACCTCAGCTCTTGAAATCCTAATATCAAATTAAGGGGAAAAGGTCAATACGTGTGCCCAAGCTGCTTACTTAGACTGATGGAAGAAGGGTTTTCTATTCCCTAGTTACTTTACCCAATGCATACAGTGGAATTGATCTGTTTTAACTGACACCTACAGGAGTAAAGAAATACCCAGGACAGAAATTGTAAAGGAAATCAATCTTGGAATGTGTTTAATGAGACCAGCAAGCCGGCAACATGATAGGTGTCAGGTTTGCAGCACATTTGTTTCTATACATTGAAACAATGACAAAATGCTGTTCAAGATGACCCTTCCCCGAGGGAGTTCAACTGCAAGAAAAAAGCCAAAGACTGCGATCCACCTGTGAGGGAAAGAGGGCTTCAGGTGAGCCTTGCAGCCTTGCTTGGAAAGTGTCAGTAGCCACATGCAAAAGCAATGCTAACACAGGGCCAGGGCTCTGAGCAGGAAGGGTATCACAGCAGCACAAGGTCAGTCTGAAATAAAGACAGAGCTGCTTCCACACAAATTTGTGCCTCACTTTAAAGAAAAAGAGGAAGCTCCTCAACTCACTATCTCCTCAACTCACTGTGCACTTGGAATCCCAGCTCTTCATCTCTTCTCCTCACAGCTTTCCTTGAAATGTGTATAGATAGTCAAAGTCTAAACATCAGACCTGTGTTGAAAATAAAGTACACGACAATCATTTCTGGTTGCTCTCACTCTTCAGAATGCTTCCAGGTGCAGGGACTGAAGTGCTGCTACCAGATGAATACATCTTTAAAAGAACTACATTTTCTGATTATTCCCAAACATTTGTGGTCACTACATTCAATTATTTGTCTCTTCATATAAATGATTTACCAGTAAGACCTTCTCTGTTTTGCACACAAGATTTTCCTTTAAGACTTGTCCTGTTTCTGTGCTGTCTCCTCCTTAGCTAATACTCAAATTCACCTTGTTCTTGGGAAAAAGAGAGATAGTGGTCACTCTTCATGTATAAATCTACACCAGGGTGCCCAATATTTACCTAATCTACCTCTAAATGGAAAGAAAGCAATTGTGAAATAACATTTTTGGCAGAAAAGACTGTACCTTCAGGAAGCGTTTACCTTCAAGAAAAATTTATTGTGTATAACAGGATAACAATGATGTAATGGAGAGGGTTTGCTGCTGGTGATTTTACAATATCATACTGAGGTATAATGTAAAAGTTAGTATAACAATAACACTTACAGACAGTCACATAAAAATAACTTCTAGAAATTAATATGAAATACCAGGGAAAATAACTAAAATGAAAAAAAGAAAATAAAAAAGGAATTAAAGAAGTACCATAATGAAAGCCCAAACTGATAATTAGCACGCAAAAGAGATCAAAGGCCTCAATATTAAAGACATTGCCTTTGTTCTGGGACAGCCATTTGAACACTTTATGGACTGAGAAATCTACATGAATAAAGCTTAACATTGGTGTGCAAATCTACAAATGACTTTCCTGACAAATTTTCTGAAAATATCGTCTCTGCAAGAGCTTTACTAGCCATCAAGAATACAAAGAATGTAAGTGATCTTTCATACGTAACAGAACAAGCATTTGTGCAAGACACAACAATTGGGTTTACAGGGAAAGGGCACCCTAGGGAAAAAAATATAGGGGCAAATTTTGAAAGCAAAGAACACCAGCATATACACTACTAGCAGTAGAGTTCTAACAAAATATATTACAGGATGAAGTTTAACAAACCACAATACATGACGAAATCTAAGATTTGGTAAAATACATTAGGGCCAGGAAAGATGCACTGAGAGCCAAAATCAAGTTCTTCCTGTAAACAGGCTTACAAATCCTAATTTGTCATAGCACAGGAAGTCTCCTGAGTACTTGCAAATGAGAACACTGTTTCTTTTTCACTTTCCAATAATAATCTTTTTTAAATACCTTGAGCAATTTACAAACTGGTTTTTTTTTAAATTTATATCTCTGATGTGTGCTTCAATTATGTGTATAATTTACTGAAGCAGGCCTGCAACACGTTCTACATTGATCAGCTGTGAATATGTCACAGTTCCATATCTACCTTCATAACCCTCTTTTCTGCATTTTCTGTCTTGCAAAATTTATTGAGAAATTTTCACAACTTTTGTTGTTACAAAACAAGGTAGATGTCCTAGGAGTTCATAGTTAAGGAAGACCAGCAAGTTTAAGTACTGGGAAGGAACTGGATATGTATTTTCTTTTCCACTTTTCTATATCTTTCTCTTCTTTTTCCACCTTTTCTATAACCACCTCCTTACATTGCCAAGCAGATGGATAGCTGATTTGGAGTTCCTAAGCAATTCCACCAGCTACTTCAACTTCTGTTTCCTTTCTGCATTCTGTTTACCAGATACAGCTTTGATTTGGTTGTTCACCAGAGGCATTATGCCAAATGTATGCCCACAAAATGATGCAATACAAAAAAGGGAGCATCAACAAAGGAAACAACACATACTGACCACTAGCACTTCACAAAAAAGGCCAATTTTACTCTCCAAGAACATGTTTTTCCATCATGTATGTAGTTGCCTTCACTAAAACAGCATCATTAAGCAAAAAGATGAACAAAGAGTTTTCCTCATGCATTTGTCTTCAGGGCATTTTAAAATATTAGGCAACCAAGTATGAAGCTTATCCTCTAATTCAAACACCACAGAGGAAATCTGTAAAGGAAAATCAATTCAAGAAACAGTAAATAATACTTAAATGAAAAGTGGCCTTATGATGTGGTTGGTATACTGATTCAACTTCCAGCAACAACTGTCAGAGGTTACCATCGATGAAAATATTTTCAGGTATTGCACACCTATACTGTGCTTCAACCTGAAAGTGATGAGATTCAGCAAGCTAGGTCCTGAAGGAACCAAAAATGTTCTGCAGACACATCAAAAATTACTCACCAGTTTGTGGTCCAAATAACTGCACACTGCCACAACTTTATTTTAAAGTCATAGCACATTCAGGATTGCTGAAAGTTTGAGAAGCAGTCTTTCAGTTAAGAAAATATAAAATCAAAAATACAACTAAACTTTTCTACTGAATTTCCCATATCAACTATACTTCCTGATGAAATGCATATTTTTATTTCAGCAGGGCAACCATGTAATGAGTCCTTACTTTGAGGCAAAAGTTTCTATCTCATCTTTACTGAAGAGAAAGTGTCTACTGATTCAAAATTATGTGAAATTCAGCCAGCTGACTGAAGTTTTTTTCTGAAACTGAAGCTTCATCTAAACCCTGAACTCAGAAGGTTTGAACTCACATGACTCCAAAGCACTTAACATAATGTCATTCAAACTGCTGTCTCAAGATGAGCAGAAAATGACATGAAGCTAGAAAAGACAATGACATTCTCCAAACCCTTACTTAATCTCTTGAATAAATGTTGATATTCACTTCTGTCTGATCTCTAACTGTTAAGAGTTAACTACTTAAAATAAAGAATTCCCTACATTAATCTACTTTGCCAGAGCATTGAAAAAAAAGCAAACCTGTCTTTAGGAAGAAACGTGGAAATGGAATTTTTTTTCTTGGTTATAAGCAAAACTCAGTATAAGGATTTCTTACCTGGTACACTTAAAAAGGGCTAGTAATTAGGAAACAGAAGATCTTGCACCTTACCTTTACAATCTCTTGTTTTTCCTGCCAAAGTCAATTATACATGAGATTCTAGTTAATTTTGCACTGAAAGCTTCCCCCTCAGTCGAGTTAAAACAAAAAATCATACAAGGATTGACTTCACTGAGCAGTTACCGGAGGAAAAACACTCCATGTGGTATTAATTAAAGGTTTACTTTACACCAGCATGGGGAGCCTTTAACCAAAAAAGAAAAGATGAAAGTAGTTGAGGCTGAATCTCCCTCACTGCTGAGCCAGCATGATATTTATGTTGGGTTAGAAGGATCAAGCAGGCTATAGCTCAGGTCTGAAATGCCAAAATAATAATGAAATAAATCAAAAAGGTCCATGTTTTAAGTCTACTTCAAAACTTATAATGATTGTCTGGGTTTTCTATGAGTTAAACAATGGCTTAGAAATCTTTAATGATGGAGGCAAACACATTAAGAGGCATGTGAGGCAAAGCACATTAAAGACAGACGTATGTCTAGTGGCTGAATTATACCAACTGAGCCACTGAGAAAGGCAACTCAGATCATTTATCTATTTCTAAATTATTAGGACACAGACATGTTGATATGCAACATTATTATTCCGTAGTAATGGCAGGATTGTCCAGACTGTGGAACCTAATAGTGTAAAGGAAGCAAGGCTCACTTATGGAAGGAGGAAAGATACCCTTCTATACAGGTACAAAGTTTTTTATTTAATACTAAGTAAAATTCTGGCAGATATGACCATCCTTAATTATGAAAAGTAGTAAGCAAATAAATAGTGGCAAATCCTATCCCAAGGCATTAATGGATCAAGAAGAAAGGATTCAAAGCTGTTGCTGATGTGCTACACCTTGACTCAGCCAATAAAGTTGTCAGCAAAGCTAACTTATATAATAAAGAAAAGGGAGAAGGCAGCTGGGCTCTGTGAAATGCTTTCTCAGCACCAAGCCAGGTACTGACTGCTGAAGTATTTGATGCTCATTTGATGGATGTAAGGGCAAATTACATGCCAGTAATTCCTGCTGTCATAGTCCTCAAAATCTAGACATTCAAGGACAAACATAATGGTTCCTTCTACCAGAAAATAAGGATGGAAAAGATCAGCCAATAAATTCCTGGATCTGCAAGCCTCAGCTGAATTCCTTCCTTTACAAAGCCACATGCAAAGGACTTCAGGATATGAGAGAAACAAGCCAAGAGGAAGATGGAATATACAGCAGCAAACAGGCCTCTGAAAGGAGAAAGGTGAGCACAGCAGATGAGAAAAGACAGAGCTCTGAAGTGGAAATTACCTGCATGGAGTTCCATTGTAATTTTCTATTTTCTCTGATCCTAAAACCAGCAAAGACCCCTTCCACAGAGGTGAGATTACCTTGTATCAGACATAAGATCTTACAGCTCACCAACTCACACCCAGCTCTGGCTACTTTTTGATAGCATGGAGAGACAACCATATGGTAAGCCTCTAATACAGAAATCTCACCTTTTTCTAAGTCATGAAATAGCAACAGCAAGGAAATTCACATGCAGATGACTATCCTGAGCACACATGATCAAGTGAAATTCTCTGATCTCAGAGGAACACTTTGTTAAGACAGCTTTCTTTTTAAAATCATCCTGACAACACAGAAACAACTGTTTAAACTTCCCAGACCTTTAAAAATGAGATCTAGCAGTAAGAATGTGAGGCATTTCAGAACAAGAATTTCAAAAAAACTGTTAATTTGGGGGACAGGCAAGGAAAGACGCTGAAATGGGAAGAATCATGAATTCTTTCCCATGGCAGACATCTAATCACTGTATATGAGAGAGCTTCCCTGCAAAATTCAATGTAGCTTCACCTTCACAAGTAAAAAGTAAGATGCTGGGATTTATTTTCTTAGCTAAAGGAAGGAAATGATAATTTCTAGCTTTAATCTAAAGTGACTTAGCTTTGAAGAAAGATATTAAGACAGTGGGTTAACCATTAAGGATCTCAGCACAGAAAGCTCATCTTTCTGTTTTAAAACCAGAAAAACTTCATTCCCTTCCTTGGGCAAGTTCTGATGTATTTCACATTAACTGCAATGGATAACAGACACCTCCATCAGAATGCCTCTTCATTCAGTTTTTCACCCAGTATTTTAATCACACAATAAACTGAGTTGGAAGGAATCCACATTGATCATTGAGTCCAATTCCTGACCCTGGACAGGACTATCATTACAAATCACTCCATGGGCCCAAGAGCATTGTCCAAACACTGCTTCAACTCAGACAGGCTTGGTGCTGTGACCACTTCCCTAGAGAGCCTGGTCCAGTGCCCAAACACCCTTGGCAAGGAACCTTTTCCTAATATTCAACCTGAACCTCCCCTGACACAACCTGAGGCCATTCCCTCAGGTCACTGGGCATCACAAAGAGATCAGTGCCTGCCCCTTCTCTTGCCCTCAGGAGGAAGTTGTAGACTGCCATGAGGTCCCCCCTCAGTCTGCTCTCCTCCAGGCTGAACAGACCAAATGACCCCAGCCAGAGGATCCAGGACATAAGGATAGCAAAGCTTTAATAGGACTGGATTTCCTTTTTCATTAAGATTATGCAAGCATGATGAAGTATGACAGTAAATGCCTTCTGGACAACACAAGAAATTCCAGACACGCTGGAATGCTCAATAAAGTGTTGCAGCCCCATGGCAGTTGCCATTGTTATCCACTCATCTTTCCTGCTGTAAAAGTCTATAAGGAGTATTGAAGGAAAACTGATAAAATTAAAAATGGCAGGGGGAAGAAATATTTAAGAAAGTTAAATAACCTAGAGAAGAAGAAAAAGCCAAGAAATGGGTTTCAGACAAAAATCATGGATTCCTATTTTGTGTCAAACTTGGTGCTGTTGGTTAAAGTAATAATGGTGTGAACATGCCTAACAGACAGCTCTTCTCAAGAGTCTTGGATTCAGCCATAGCAAGGCCGTGAATGCCAGGTAAGATGGACACAGAAAAATATCAGCTCTGTTAAAGGACAGACAAGTTGAATCAAAACCTTAGTGGTTTATAAGCCTTAATGGTGAAAACTAATGTGCCTGTAGCCTATAAATATCCAACAACTTACTGAGGAAGCTGTGCATAGATCTCATTTTTTCAGATGTACTCATATTGCTCAAGCTGCATTTCCAAATAAAAGTCCTTTTTCTGGAATGGACAACCAGTCTTCTGCTTCTACATTTATCCAAAAAAGAATGAGACAAAAAGTCTTCAGTAAGCTAAAAATAAGCTGATTTTGATGCTTTAATCCATGGGCTTTTTGAGCAAACCTACAAGGTTAACATTGCAGAACTATGAGGGAAAGAAGTTAGCTACCTAACTTTCCCAACTCTTTAGAAATAAAGAGAATTTTGGTTTATCACTATTTTCCTGACACAAAGAGCTGTGGTAACATAAACCATACTTTTTTTTTTTTATAATTCACTGGTAAGAATTACTACTGAGAAAAAACCAACCACAATGCTGGAATATTACACTGTTTGACCATCATGACAGAAAATAAGGTTTGTAGTTCTTGTTTTCACAACTTGTACTTCATCCTTCTCTTCTGAAAAATCATAAGTTTCTTGGAAAAGTTTCTCTTTTTATGCACGATCACTTTAATTTTTTCAAGTTTACAAATGTCAGTATGTTCAAACACCAAATGTACTTTATAACAATAACAAAATTCAGTAACTGTAACTTTTGCTTTCTCATCCAACAATCTATGTAATAAACATGCTGAAACATGACGGTGTTGATTCCTACTGTAAAGTGCAAAAGAATTAAGCATATTTAACCCATTGTGAGTTTCATCTCATTTTCTCATCACTTACATATGTCAATATGGTCATTTTTATATCAAAGGCCAAAGATATCCAAAGCCTTATGAGCAGTCTTTCTTCTTTTTAAAAAAAAACTTGACAGATTAATACTTTTTCAGGCACAGCAATATTACTGTAGTTAATTCTAATTTATGCAGCACATTTCTGATTTTTCAGTTTAACTGCCATCCCTTGTTCAATCCACTCTTCTTGCTTGTATTCTGCTAAGATGCCAAGATTTCACATGATGGGCATGTTATTTGCATAACAGTGAACATTATATTCATTCCACAGAAATTTCAAGCAAATATACTATATTCCAAATGACTTCTAAAGCAAAGTTATTCTGAATTTGTTAGACTGATTATGTGAAGAATAAATGACTGATGATTTGAAGATAAAATTCAGTGTATAAATGTTGTCATCTATGACACTTCACTATTCTAAAATCACAAAGGCCTGCCAGATTTCATTGCATTCATAATTAGAATCATTACATTGTAATTCAGGTTGTGCTCTTTATAAAGATGAATAGAATCAGTTTTAATACAGCCAAAGCCAGGCAAACCCAACAAGCCTACCTATGCAAGACAGTTGTCAGTTCAAATAAAGATTTGTTTTCCTTTTCATAATGCAATTATAAACAAAAATTGACACCTGAAAGAAAAAATTAAAATACTACAAAGAATTCAAATTTCACAAGAAGCATAACTAACTCAAGAGTAACCTGTATAAAATGAATTTTTAAAAATTAGCTTTAAATCATAATCATAGCATCTTTATTTTATGGCACAAAAAGTTAATTGGGTAATTATATTCAGGAAAGCACACAGAAATGGAAAAAAAAAAAATCACACATTAGTTTTTAAAAGTTTACACAAAATATCCAAGCCCCAACAGATCTCTGTCAGACAATCAAGATCTATAATAAATATTTTACCACATAATTAAACATATATAAGCACAAAATGTTAGCAAATATAAACATTCCTCCAAAGGACAATAAAATCTCAACAAAAACCTTTAACCTATAGTTTCATAATGATTTCCTTCTACTGAGGTCTCATGTCTCTTATTTTTCTTATAAATATAATATAGCTAGACTATAGCAATTCATACAAAATGGGACCTGTCTAGGTACAATATGATATAACAGAAGGACTCCAAAATAATGTCCCAGCATGGAATTCCCAGCTCCCTCAGAGAGCTCCAGTATTTGCTCACTGGTTGAAAAAGCATGTCCAATTATGTACAGCTAGAAACCATAACAAAACTTAAATTTTCAAATTATGTAACCCATGTTAATTTAGCATTTACTCTAGATATCTAAACAATACCAGGAAGATAAAAAGAGTATATTTGGGGAGAGGAGAACAGAATACCGTAAGAAAAAATATGTTCAGTTTTACAGAATGTTTTAGCCAAAAATTTCTTTCTAATTTATCTCGTGAATAAAATTCAGTGTTCTCAATGTTTTAAAGAATAGTCCATGTTAAATCACAACTGCTTTAATCCAAAATATTTCTAAGCAGAGAGACAGTAGTTATTTTAATGCTGGGTTATGATAGACATGACATTATTTCTCTTGCAATAAATTGCAGATTACACTTTTGGAATGCTGTCAAATTATTTCACACCTAGTGATTTTGGTTCATTTGACATCTGATACTTGCATGCATCATTTGGTATTTTTCAGCAGTCCCTGTCTATAACAGAAGCAGGAGTCTAACAGCAAAGCAGCTTTTCTGTGGAGTCTCCACATTAACCAAATAGAACTAACTTACCATGTTCCACCCCGGATAGAGGTAGTCTGTCCCAACAAATTCAAAATAGTGAGCAAAACCTTCTTTCAACCACACATCCTCCCACCAAACTGGAGTCACAAGGTCACCAAACCACTGGAAAAACAAGAA
The DNA here is from genome assembly GCF_001522545.3 of Parus major. NCBI lineage: Eukaryota > Metazoa > Chordata > Aves > Passeriformes > Paridae > Parus > Parus major. Next base: position 34,591,784 of record NC_031773.1, on the reverse strand, counting down.
GTTCAAGTTAACAACTTTAACAACCTTTAGGAAAACATATTTTCATATATTTCACCTAGACAAACACATTCTCCACATATATTGATAAAACAGTAGTATTTACCATGCACTGAAACTCACTAACTGTATTTTTCCTTATCTAATTAATTCAACATTACAAGATGCACAAGTTAATGAAGTAAAACATTAGAAAAAAAAAGCATTGAGGACAGTATTCACAGAGTCAACTTTAGTTCTCAGAAGTAGATGCTCACCTAGGTTTAACAAACTAACATACACACTGGACAGAAAAAGGCTTCTATAATTCAAGTAATCTGATCCATTACACTGAAACTTCATGATGCACAGTGTGAATATTGAAAAACATATATGTGGGAATGGGAACACATTCTCCACCCCAGACCTAAATTTTAGCATTTCTTTCTCCCCACTCTCTGCCCAGTAAGATTTACAATACTACTGATGCTCCTCTCCTTGGCAGGTTTCTTAAAGAAAGCAGCTTTACACAATAATGCCAGCTCCCTGTGGGTAGGACTCAGATGCCTACAAGCAGGTAGTTGATGCCATTTAGAGAAGATAGTAGAGTATGTGAGATACCCACAAAGGCCTAGGAAATTTCATACTTGACTTAGAGGACATCTGCAGCCTTTGCAAACAGCAGCCAGAAGCAGAGGTATCTGAATCGGCACAGCCCACCTGTGTATATGCAAAGGAACTCACTCGAGCTGCCTGCCTTTCCCATTTCCTCCACATGATTCTTCAACATCCACACTGACTTCAATCTAATCTAGCAAGAAGGACGGAAATCTGAAGGATAACTAAACTCCATAAACCCTACAAATAAATGAAGATCATCAGCTGAAAAGAGAAGAAAGGTCTGAGCTGAGGGCAAGGCAAGAACACAACCATTACATACTCTGCTCACTAAGACCTCAACAGACACAAATCTCACATTACAGGACATGTAGGTGTCAGGGGGATTTTACACAGAGCTGGGATGACCACTGGAAAACAGATGAGGACAAGAATTCACAGGAAATCAAACCTCATATGCTCATCTGCTGATAGATGACCCTGTTTAAGTGATTATTTAAATAATTGTAGTGTGTAACCTGAATAATGTTACACCAGTGGTAAGAACAGGAACATCAAAATGATTATGAAAACCTATTTCATACTCTCTGTAGCCTCTCTTCTGCCAAATAAATACCAAAACTTTGTTTAAGTAACATTATCTGCCAGATTTCTCTTTATAAAAATCAGTTGTAATCAACAGAGATAATTTTGAGCTTTCATGTGTAAACATGCTCTAAAAATACAGAGAGGGAGCAGCAAGTATTCTAAAGGGAAAGGTCAGAGCAGAGGAACTGACGCTGAACTTTAATGAGTGAGGAATGAATGAAAACAGAGTTGGCCCATAAGCACTTTGATTTCATGTCAGCTGGCTTGTTGGAATGCATTGTCTGAGACCTGAATGAAAGATGTCACTTGTGTGCATGTCTTTGTGGAGTGAGAACGACACCACAGAAGGATCAATGCTGCAATGAGGATCCATAGCAATGTGTTCAAAGAACAGACTAGCAAGCAAAGAGCAGACTAGCTGGAAGATTCCCAGACAGCCACATAAGGTTCAGCAAATAGAATTTGAATGAAAAGACATGAAGAAAAACATGGCAATGAATGTCTCTGACAATCAGCTTAAGAATTTAGAGAGAAAATACAAGGTTGATAGAAGTCACATTCGTACACTATGTGAAGGTAAACTTAATACGCATGCTGTATGCATAATATAGTTGAAGGCTATTAAAAAATCAACTCTACAGGGCAATTAAACATAGATCCTAATCTCAAGAACATTTAACTGAAAAGACAAAGAAATGTTGGAAATATTTTCATATAGCTTATGCATCTACAGAATTTGAAACAATAAAATAAATATAACTTTCATACACCAAGAAGGATGAAAGTTAAATTCATACTAGAGTAGATTGCTTAAATGATTTCTAATGATTAAACATAACAGCACAGAGTTTATTTCCTGAATTGCAGGAGTACTACTGAACAAATGTGAAACCAGAAGTAAAATTGTCATTTTGAACTATGACTAGCCAGGGAGATTTTAAAAATATGAAGGTTGTAAAGTTCATAATACCTCGCCCTGTAATTTGAATTAATAACATTAATTTATGGTGCTACAAAAGACAATTTCTTCTACTCCTTTGCGAGTTTCCTGGGTTCATTTATTAATGATACAATTAAAACTATTTGTTTAATTATCCACCTAAAGGAAGAAATGTTTTAAAGGCATTAAACCAGTATGTGATATCAACATGAAAATGTTGGAAATTTGCTCAACTACTTTTGAACATATCAGACACAGTTATGTACGTCAGAGACAGAGCAGTACCCAGAGGTTACAAGCAAAAAAGCCAGATTTTCCAGCAGAAAGGTGCTATTATCTTCCTAGGTGTTACATGTATCAAAGGAAAACTGCAAGTAAAGCATTTAATTTCTTTAAGTAATTATTTATTTATTTGTGTATTTGACTATAGGCTCTATCTGCCTGAAGACCATCAATTCATTCTGAAATGTACTGATCACATAAATTTCTCATCTCCCTCATGTATTATATTCAACCTGATATGCAGAAAGTACTTAATTTACAGATATTTTGAAAGGACAATCTTTTCTATATGCTTTATTTTTTACAGATTATTAAAAAAATGTTGATTTAGAAGTTTTTAATTTTCTTTCTGCTTTCAATCCTCTGTAACTCAATCTGTCACACCAAGTTTTGTGCTCAGGTGGGAAAACTATGACAAAAATGATGCATAAATTCAAATAACTCTTTCTTCAAAGACTATAGGTGGAACTGATCTGTGATATGCAAATAAAACTGATTACTACCTTAACAGAATTATTTTAATGAATTATGGTAATTATTTCAAGCTATCAAATTAAGCTGGTAGAAATACATCTGTTTTGACTAACTCATGGTTTGGAGCTCAGAGGATAAGCTTTTATGCCAAAACACTCAGATGACTGATTTGGTTTTTTTTTTTTAATTAAATAAAGAAAATATTCTGAAAGAACACTCAAGCTGAAATATAAAAAAATAGCCCTCTACAAAATTACTGAACCAAAACTACCAAAGTAACTTTCATGCATCTCTCCTAAAACAGGTACCCAAAATAACTGGTCAAACATCAAAAGTCAGCTGTCAAAAAACTGGACATGAAACCCTTTCTTCTTACACGCTTTTTACTTGTATTTTAGCAACCACTGAATTTGTCCTTTTGCAGTGTTGTCTCACATTTTCTATCTGTCCTGAGCACTGTGCGGGTTTGGTAATCACAATTTTTAACAGTCAAGTCTAAAGGCAATAATATGGACTTTTAATATTAATCTGATTTCTCTAATCTTGGAAACAACATTGGCAAAGCAACTGCTGTATTACTCTCAGTAACAGGGCTCTCATACAGATCAGTTTACTGCATGCTTCGATATGTTCCATAAATCTTGAAGTCATGGCTTTAAATTCAGGGAAACTGGACAATGACACAATTTTTATTAAAAAAAAAAAAAAGAAAAAAAAAAAACAAAAAAAACCACAAAAAAACCCCACATATTTTAGAAGAATTCCATTTCCCCTTCCCTGAAATCTAAAAAACACCAAATAAATAAAAAGTAAAACTGGAGGTGTGGAAATGTAGATTCTAGTTTTGCTTGCAATTGAGAGATTTTGGTTAATTTTTGTTATTCTGTAAAAATGAGTGGAGGGGAAGAATATTCATGTGTCACCACAGGCTAACAGGTGATATGATGCACAGCAAAAGAATGTGAAAAATGCAGTGAATAAAAAGCAATTAAACAGCAGAGGCAAGAGATCCTGGACCAAACTTAGTCTCGGTTCAGCACATATTCAGCTAGTATTCAGATAGTATTGTTTAGAGTTCCTTGAGGGGCTTCTGAGTTTGGTAAGATAAAGGTAGGAAAAAGGGCTAAATTAAGACAATGTGACAGAGGTGCTAGACTGTTTTTTGCGATATTTTTTTTGAGTGTTCCTCCCTTTAAACTTTACTCGCAGGTGAATAATCTATATTCAATGTGATACAATTCTGCATCCGAGAAGTAGAAACAATGCTTCTTTAACATTAATTTTTTCTATCTCGTCAAGCTATCCAATGAAGCACCTGAACAAAGACCTGATCTGCATGGCAGTGAAACAGAAACAGCAGCAGCAGGAATAGAGGAAATTACTTTTAATTAAGCAAACAGCACTGGAAATGATATCAACAGGGACATCAACCTCCTCATCTGCAATTATAAGGTCACTTAAATGCACTTTATGATCATATTTCTACCCTAAAATAAATTCAGCTATAGTTTTTGCCTACTTCATGATCCTCTAAAATTCCCAGAACAATGTAAAATGGCTTCAGTGTCTGTAAGAATCAAATAAGCAAACTTGGTCAGTTACTGATGTGATAATTGCCCACATCTGAAGTACAAATTGCTCTGGAAGCAGAGGAAATTATCAAAGCAGTGCAAAGAATAACTGGAAGTAATAAAACAACTTTAGAAAAACCAAGACTTAAGCTGAACACTTGGGAAAAGTTACTTACCATCAGATTTAACCAAAAGGTTTTAAGGGAAGCCATATAACCCTGTCATCAGGAGCACTGAACCCAGCACTACAAACACATCACATGGAAAAATCTAATACTCACAGGAACTGTGACTTGATGACCTAATGTATGTTTTCCACATATGATTCCTAAGGCACTGTAATTTTTCTAGCTGAACTGTGTACTATTCTATTGTACTGCACAGTGAAGAGCTTATAGCAAAATCAGATGATAATATCAAGATCAAACCAACAATAACTTTCAATAAAAATTTCATTTCTTAGTTGAGGATTTCATATTCATCGACCAATTTAATGTGAAATACAAACATGAACCAAACATTATTTTCAGGCTCATCTGCCAGACTGCCATTACAATGGCTCCCTTTTACATGGTACTTTTTATTTGCAGAAAGTGTTAAGCATTTGCATTGCCTTTAAAGAATACTATGTAAAGTCACAGATGTAAGCCATGGTGATTACACAGTAGGATTTCATTCATTTTAACCTGAAGGCTATGATTATGCCTCTTATGAGCATAAGAAAGCGTTTCCTGCCCCTGTAGCAAATTTCTTCAATAACATTTGCATTCAAGTCAATATTACTAACACTTGTAATGTGTTTAGTTTGAGATAAGAAGATGGGAAAAACGTAAAATAAATTGTAATATGGGTTTATTATTTTAAGTTTTCTTATTGACACAATAGTTTCTGTAGACATAAAGACTCACTTATCCACCATTCGTGAACAGAAAGGGTCACTACCAAGCTGGAAAAGAACTGAGAAGAAAATGGATATGTGTATATATGACAGAATACAAAGACTACTACCAATTGACTTCAGACAAAACATTTTTTGACACGAACATGAAACTTAGCATGAATCTGCTACCATCATGTTTATTCTACATACCAGTAACAAATACACTGACACACAAACACACAGAATATACCACTACAGAAGAAAGAGATTCTGTTCATTGCTACCAATTTTCTCTCCTATCCCCATTTTGAGTCTTCACAGTTTCTGTACTGTAGGGATGTGTCTTACAGACCTCCATGTTACGTGGATTCCAGTTACAACAGAAATCACAACCATCCATATGTACAATACAAATCCATCTTCAGTTCTGAAAAGGATTCTGACATTAAGATCAAATACGTGGACACCTTAAATACCTGATGGCATAGCTCATGTACAATGACCATGGTGACATCCAGTAGGTATAAAATAGAAGAAATGCTTGGATCTAGCAGTATCCTTTGCTCCACAAAAACACTCAGTCCCCAGTTTTCCATAGCAGCATAAGGATGCTTAGGCACAGCCAACAGATCTAGAAACAGAAAAAATACATGTTAACTCCTTGTGGGAGCTACTGTGCTGAAGAGCTGTTGTAGGAAGGACCATAAATCATTACTAAAAACATTTTAAATAACATACATGGGGGGAAAAAAAAAATCACACAAACCACAACCAAAAATTATCTCTAGTAATATTTCTTAGGAAACATTGATAAAATACTCACTTTCATCCTATGCCACTATCTGTTCACAAATGATTACCATGTTATTGATGTAATACAGTACTTAGTATTTCTAATGAAGCATTCTATAGAGAATACAGCTTATTTACACCTTGTTGATTCACTTCTGGGTTTGATACTGCTTCTCATGTTTACTACACCATATCAGCACAGTAACACAGACTCTTACTACAAGTATTTTTTATATTTTCAGTAAAACAACTCCTTTATGAACAGTTTGATCTTACACATCAAACTGTATGTAATGACTGACATTTAGGGGTGCACTGAAGACATACCATTTCACAACATCAAGAAAAATGGCAAACTGTTTAGAATCCCCAGTTCTTACTAAACAAGGCATCTTCTGGTGTGCACTGTTGCTAGCACACATCATCTGGGAGCAAGACTGCTGACAGCCATCTCTCAGCCCTGCCGGCTGGAACAATGGAACCATATGCAACTTAAGGAACTTCACTTTTGTACTCAGTAAGTGACAAAATATTAGGACCAAGATGAGATAGTCCTTCATCAAGTAAAAAAAAAGCACCAAGGAATCTCTCACAGTGGCATGAGGTTGAACAACTCAATAGTAAAATATATGTCTTAGAAAAATTTTAACTGCAGAAGATTGAAAAGGAACTAAATTGACTACCAACTACATTGACTACAGTAAATTTCCATAGGAAATAAACCAATACACAACTCTGCTTCACAGCAAAAAACATCTGAAAGACCCCAGAAACAACTTGTTTGTCTATCAGAAGCCCAGTACAACCTGTGTAAAGATCACACAGAATTTTGGAAGCTACAATGTGACATCAGCATGGTGATCCCTCCAGTCAAACTAATTAGCCTGACTTCTCAATTAATTAGCCTGGCTGCCACGCTCTTCTATCATTTGCTTCTACTACCTCTGCTTCCAAAGCTAGTTCATTGGCAGTTATCACAAGTCTGTCTAGGTGGTCGTTCACTGGGTGACTTCCTAACATGAACAAGAGAAATTCTGACCTAATTATTCTAAATAATACTCTAAATTGTATTACAGCACTGACACCTCTCCTAGGTTTGTCTGTTTTGGCTTGCTGATGCATGTGCTGGAATTAGCTTGGAGAACAAACAGACTGCAGGAGCTCTACTCCAAGATTCATAGGAAGTTGCCACAGAAATATTGGGAAATGAGAATTTGGGTATATTCTGGCATTCCTCAAAAGGGCCTGCTCCAAGAAGCATAAAAATACCAGCCTCCTAGAGAATACAAGACATGTCTAGCAGCTACTTCCAAATACATGCAGAAAATATCCAAATCACAGAGACACACTTCAAATGCTAAGGAATAAATATTTTATAGAAAAGCAAACACTAGAACATGAGCCTAATTAAAGAAAATAAGGTAAAAATCCAAAACATGGTGTTCAAGATTAGGCATGTGAGTAAATTCAAAATCACATGCTTTCCTTTTCTTCTTCAGAACTGTACAATTTTTTCAGAATAGCAGCAATTTGTTATAAATGACATGCAAAATGAAAAGCTCCTGTCTCCTATACAAAGAAGGAATAAGGATGGGATAAAAAAAAAAGACACAAGCATTACCAGGTGGAATAACTGAAGTTAATGGCAAGTTTTCAGTAACATTAAACAGAGATCTCTTCCATTCTCAACTCTGTAAAGAATCCCATAACTTCTCCTACACCAATTCAACTTTCCTCCAAAAGTGTCTTCAGAAGATGAATACTGTTCTTATCTACCCCAACTAAGTTTTCAGCATTTCCCTTTGAACATAGAACAGAACTAGCACTAAAGTAAAAGCAGGTCCCTATTTTTCACTGATCCTTTCATCTCTTTATTCTCTTTTGGGTTCATTTGTAGTTTTTGGTCTTTCTTTCCCACCAAAATGGATTATATAGTTATTTCAGTGTATTACTGGATGACACTAACAAAATCTTTTTGTTAGTGTCATCCAGTAATACACTGAAATAACTCTTGTGGAACTGGGAAACAAGGGTGAGGTCTCACATTAAACACATTTACAGGCTAATTATAGACTGTCTTTCACTATTTGTGTCGTTGGTATTGCTTTGCTGGTTTGGACTGATACTTTACAGCACTGACACACCAATAAAACCTTCCAATCTGATGGACAGATAACTGCCTTGCAGGTAGGCAGCCACAGAGGGATATTTTAAATCACTTTCATCCAACATAGCCCCATTTCTCTGCAAGCCTGAAAAGTCCTTTCACGCACCGGCTACTGCTGAAACGACTTTTCTGAAGAGAAAACAAAACATATTAGATAACCCTGTCAGTTTCCAGAATGCTAATCCCTGCAGGTGACATGAGCATACCAATAATGTTGAGTGAGTATGAGCACACTACCATTTTCTAGTACAGGGTCTGATACACTACACTTTAATGCGAAAGAAACTTCCTTCATCTCCACTGACTGACAGAATGGTCTGTGAAAATACATCATCAATCAAAATTTTTTGCTACTTACTGTCCATTTCTAAATTCTGAATATCCATGTCTCAATGTTAATTTTTCAGTGTCTGGTCTTTGTTAGCTTCAAAAATTTCTACTACCTTTAAATAAAATTCCAAACACGTCTAGTTTTGTGGTAAAAGACACAATAATCCATATCTTTCTCTGGGGAGTAATAAACGTTTGATTTCAGAGGAACAATGTGTGATGTTCAAGTCTCAACATGAGAATTTGTATTTCCCTGTTTATCACACCATTAGAGCCCTGAGCAAGGTATCCTGTGATCCTGGAGGTGACATCTGTTAAGGTTTTAGTGTCATTTTTAAGGTACAAAAGGAGGAGTGATAATGCACATTTTGATGGAAATATCATTCACATATATTACTGCACGAAAGTGTTTTGCACTAACTGCAAAATGGAACTACTGAATATATAACGGCTTGTGTACATGCTGCATCCAGTCACTCTGCACACTATTTAATTAAATTCTTTGTAAAGCACTTGTGAATGTTTGATTATGTGGATATTGCTGGGGAAATAGAAATGTGTGTTATTGCTTGCAGGGAATAATATCCTCATGCGTCATAAAACTGTTACTTGAGATTTCCTGATACAGCAGTGCAGAGTCCCATGTAGTGCTGGAATAATAAAGGGTTTCCACCTCCTGGCCTTCACAGAGACATTCATGACCAACAAGTAAAAATTACACAGCTAAAATAAAATCACAAGACAAAAATATGTTGGATCTTCCCACTAACATGCTATACTGGTACAATTATTTGAAAACAAGAACAGCATTTGGAATTTTAAAAAAACTATTTCTGTGTGACTCTCATGAAAAAGAAATTATGTTACAAAAATTGTACATAGCTCAACAGCTTTCTTTATTTCCAAACATTTAATTAAGGCATCATAACTATGTGAGCTTACATCAAAATATAATCCTTTGACATTATCAGCAAGTTATCATCATAGTGCAAAATAGGAATTAGCAATTTCACACCTAAATTGGCCATAAAGCAAACACACATTTGATGGGAATTTTTTATCTATGAACTTACTATCTGTGCAATGTGCTCAATTGATACTGTTTTTCAATCTTTGCCACTCAGTCATGTATCTTCTAAGTTCTGTTAAAAACCTCTATATTCCCCAAAGTACAAACTAGGAGCATCACTCTTATTTTAAATTGAGAGCAAGGTTAGAACAGAAAAGGATTAAATGCAAAATGATCCAGCTCTCTCATGCAGAGTACCATGAATTTGTGGGGCCTTTCCCCCTGCTTTACCATCCTACTCTTTGGCAAACACCAAAGCATCTTCTCCATCACTGTGATTCCACTATACCTAACCACCCCCATTAGAAGCTGGACAAGGATATTGGTATAACATGCACACATCCTAACTATACATAGAAATATGAGTGCATGAATAAACACCAACAGACATCCACATCCACATTTACTAACATTATGAACTGCAATCTTATTTGTTTTAGCTGCTGGTTGAAATGTAACCAAGAGCTAGATACTCCAGAACATGACAGTATTAAATTTCTAATAGTCATGGTGAAAGTTAAAAGCACTAAGGGAAAAAAACAAAACAAAAAACTAGATTCATTAATTATTTCTGCAAATTTTCTGCTAGCATACATGAGAAGTCTCCCAAATAAATATCTGAGACCCCTGAAACACTGAAACGAGAACATAAAACTGAGAGACAAGAATTTTCTGTCAAGCATATATTTTCCTTAATAAATCCAGGAGGCATTCAGGGATAAACTGTTCACTGCATGAACTCCATGGTTTTCCCTTATAATCCCTATTTTTATTACAAAAATGACACTACAAAAATAATTTGAATTTATCTATGTGCCTCTCACAATGTTATTTTCATTCATTTCTTCAGAAGCTTTCTTCAGGATATTGGTGCAGGTATCTTGCTCCCACAGGATGTCCACTTTTCTGACAACAAATTCAACAAACTAAGAGGAAGCATGGACTAGTATCAGTTTATTTAAGTCATGTCATAAGTATGTTTTTGCCCTTTCCTGGTACTGCGTAATGCAATCAATAGCTCTGTTAAATTTCTCTAAAGGCTTTGTGCAATTTCCTAGATGAATGCTGCTGTAGCAATAGAAAAAAAAAAATAGAACTGTTTACCAGAAGGGTACATATTTCTACCACTCAGATTCCTTAATCAAAGTAATTTTTTTACTAAGTAGAAGATGCTTTTCTGTAGCCCAGTACCATTTCATGATCTTTGCAGGTTTACTAGGAATAAGCCAAATACAAAAAGTGACAGATCTCATTAAAAAACATGAAGTTAAACAGTAATTATTGTAAGAAATATCCAAATTTTCTACTGATAATGGTACTTGCAATAAATATCTAAATTAGCTGCTGATTTGTCTTTTTTGCACTGTTTGATTAGTTTATGTCAGAGAAGTTCGTTCTGGAAAACCAAGTGACTTCTTTATATACTTTCATCCCCTTAAAAAAGATACATGGGGGAGGGAGAAGGCAGGCAGGGGAACAACACAATGTGATGACACACCAAAAAACCCAAATATCCCAAGGATATCAACAAGGTTGGTAAAAGCTCTCTCAAACCCATGTTTGCCTTGAGACACTTTGAAACACCCTATTTTCGGAAAATACTAAGTGCATGTTTTCTGAAAACTGAATCAATTGAGTATTTCACTTTTGGCAGTTAGAACTTAAATACCCTAAATTAGCTGTCTTTAAACTTAATAGTATTCTTCTGTCTTATCTCAGCACATGTAAAGCATTCAAATGCACAGAAGCCACAAATGACCTGGATGACACCCCCACAGGAAATCTTCGATTAATGCTTCTGCTCAGCCAAATGCTTATTCTGGCACACATCAGTTTTTATCTCCAGAACTGTATCACCACTACCCTTCTGTAAGCTTGACACTTAACAACCCACACGGATGCTGGCCTGCAGAGTTAATGCAAAGGTCTAAAATAGTTTGCCATTATTCTGGTCAAATCAAATGGCTTGTTGCAGACCCTGAGGAGAAATCACTACCACACAGCAGTTTATTGCTGGGTTTTTTATTGCTTCTTATTGCTGTACAAAGTATTGCTTAACATTAACTGACATAAACAATGGATGGATTCTCAGAGTGTTTGATACATATAGCAGATGTTTAATGCAATGTGAATATTAAAGGATCCAAGAGGGGAAAAAAATGTGTGAGAGAAAGCTGGGGAGGGTAAGGAGAGAGAATATATCTTCACAGAAACAAAGAAAGAAAAACTTTGCTAGGTTTTCAAGCAACTGAGCCTTGACACTTGGTGATAACTAGTTTATAGTTCAAGAAAATAAAATAGAAATCTGTTGATTTTATTTGACATGCATATTATTAAATTTCTTTCAGTTTTGATACCCCCAGTCCATAGATCATTGCTTTGTTATTTCAAAGTATATCAAATGATTCAATGTTAAAATGAAAAATGAATGCAATCGCCCATTGAGGATGAATTGTGTATCAGCTAGGTTATATCGATCTGCACAGGAACAATGCCTTTCTTTTAAAATAATACCTGGACAGATCATTATGAATTGCTGCACGGTATTAAACAAGGAAAAAAAATCTTTCACAAAGTTTCTTTATAAACTTCTTTCCTCCATTTCAGCCTTATAAGGGAATTCAAACAGGGAGCTCTATGGCTCAAACCAGGACAGACTGAAATGAGTTCAGGTTTCTGTTACTCCAGGTAACAGGATAGTACTGTGTATGTATCCTCTACAGTATATAAGCAATAGAACACAGAAAATCCAACTCTCAACGCTGAAATATCTGGAGAGAGGAAAAAAAAACAAGAAATACTTTTGTTGCCTTCATAAATACTGTTTCTAACGTAAATACTAAGAGCACTGACATGATGGAAAATTGCCAACAGCCATTTTCCTACCACCAGAGTTAATAGAGCATGAGGATTCTATGGCTGAAAACAACACGACACTGATTACTGAGCACTATCAGTATGAATGCTGCTGCAAAGAAAATGATCAAGTGCCACTGCCATATTCCTTCTCTTTGCTGCAAAATCAAGGTGCAGGTACACAGAAAACCCCAGAACTCCATTCTACTTAAGAGTAGTAATGAGATAATTTTATTTTTTTTCATCTGGCACACATTAAACTGATTTGCATCACAGTACTAAAGAGATTAATGTCTGCGTAAGTACAACACTCTTCAAGTGTTTATCTCTTTTTATGTTTGCTTTAAAGTCAGATCACATTCACAGGTGATGGGCACAGTTTAACAGGGAAGGTAGAAATAGGAATTTTGGAAAGATAGGCAGTTATTTTGCATTAGTAGTATCTTATATTTCACATAGAAATAAAATTACAATGTACCTAATCATATTAACTGATACATCTGAAGGCAGTATTTTTGTGGGGACTGTATCTATTTATCTTCTGTTCCAGAGTAAGATGAGAAAATGCAAATGAACTGTATTGGATAGCTCCTGAGATACTGTTTTTAGATCTTGTTGTGTATCCTAAGTCCTAGAATAGAGTTTATTTATTTTACATTCTTATGCAAATATTTTCGATATAGTAAATCAGGATATAACTTTACTATCGCAATACTAAAAACAGTAATCCATTCATCACTTTATTAAATTATTTTAATAAAAGAATTAGTATCTTTCTATGACATATTACAATAAAAATCCATCATCTTGAATTCTAAAGAAATGCAAGTAACAGAGGACTCACTTTGTCCTCATGCAAGTTCAAACTCTCTCCTTCCCACCCATACCTAAGGACACAACCAGGTAAACTAAGTCTTGTCACACAATCCATATTCACAAGAGGCTCAAATTACACCCTAATGGATCAGAATACAGAAGTCCCAGATAAACTCCTTGATGCATTTAGACTTCCTAGAGATATTTAACTAAGTGAATTTACTACTTCAGTCTGTTACCAATCAGCACAGGCACAGCCTGCCGATCATGCTGTGCAGCAACTCATGACAGGTGAAAAAAAACACAGTCAAAAAGCAGCTACAAGACTGTGACAGAAAAAACGATGCCTCTGCACAGTTGCCCTGTGTTTCCCACAGTAAAATCCAGCACCAAGATCTGAACCAACAAGAAGCTTCACTTTCCTGCCACGGGAGTGCTGAGTGGTGGGCTCCACTCAGTACACATCCTATGCAGAAGAAGGCAGTAACATGTCTCCAAATAAACAGGGTCTTTTTCTAAGCATCTGGACCCAGACTTAACCTCATATGGTTATCTGAGGGGGAAGGGGGAAGTAATTAAGAGAAATAGAAGAAATTAGCAAGATGGAAAAGCAGAATAGCTGAAACCTTCACCAGAGCTGAAAATCTCCCTGAGCATGAAAAACAATGGGAAGGGATGAAGGTACTTCATTCTGCACCTGGAAACAACTGATACTAGTGATGAGAAAGACAGTAATTAGAAAGTAACCTTATTTCTGACAGTTGTGGTTCCAGACATACTTCAAGTGTTTAATAGTTTCAATTAACTCAGAGAATAGAACCCAAACATGAAAATCTGTCACAAAAATGGAATACTGCAAACTGTAAAAATAAACTACTCTAGAAAGAAGTATTTGTTATCTGAAGTTACAAAAGAAAAGTGACACACTGAAGAGAGGCTGGTGACCGATACCAAATGAGCAGTACTACCCAAGTTTGGCAAGGAGCTAACCAGAGCTGACAACACAACAGATTAGGACAGACCTGAGACAAGTATTTCAGGAACAGACTCCTGACTTCCTCAGAAAAAAAGGAAAAGCAGAGCATGGCAAACAACCGGAGCCATCTAGTCCAGAACAAAGTTTAGCGAGATCAGTCAGCTCTCTGACACAAGGAGTAAGATTGATAATCCAATATCCCACCAGAAAATAAACACAAAATAGAAAATCATCCAGAGCTGAGAGAACATGTGGAGATGCACACACAGTGACAGTCTAGACAAGCAATAGTCCTTGTCAGAGTGGGGGAAGAAATTCTGAAAGGGTGATGAATTACAGCTCTCTCTCCATTCCACCAATGGAGTGACTACACTGACAAGGGGGATGTGATGACAGCAACACTTAGACCTATTAGTATTTCCTTTGTACTTCTATGATACACAAATGCTATAGGGCATGGCAATGCTATACCTTTATATTAAGTATGCCTTTTTAGTTCCCTTAAATCACATTTAAGCCAAATTCAGGTAAAAAAAATCAGTCATACATTTTATCAATAACTTTCAAAACTGACAACACTGCTGAATGCTTAGTAACGTTACCACCAAAAAGACAAAATCTATGTTTAATGTAGTTACACTGATCCAAACCTACATCCATATTGAACTGGCAGCAACAAGGAGGTAATCACAGCTCAGGTCCTTGTGCACACCTTATGTTTCACATTTTCCCAATCACTGAAAAATTATTCACAAGTTCTGGTATGAGAATTCATCTGCAAGAGATGAACTTCTCACTGAGCGCTCTCAGGTGCACTCCTCCATTCCCTCTGAGATCTTCATATTCCTTCATCAGTTAAATCACAACAGGCTTTGAAATGTTTCTGGGATCTAAACAGACTTACATCTCTTTCATCCTGACTCCTTCTGTTTCCTCCATTTTTGAGACACAGTCTGTCAATTTTTCTTAATAGTGCTTATTCACTTCCTTAGATATGCAAATATCTGTTTTTTAGACTAAAAAACATCTTCCCTGCTAAACTGGCTGGTAAGCAGCTTCTTACTTCAGTGGGGGATAACAACATTTTCCTCTCACTTCAGTAATTCATTTGCATTTTTGCAGCGTCTAATGTGACCTCCACCAGAGCTTACAGTCTGTATCAATCTTGCCTTGCATTATCCAAAGATCTAAATAAATACAATGTAAGCAGTTCATTGCTGACTGCTGAGACCAACAATCCCAACACACCAGCAATGAACCACAATGGGATAACAGTGGGCTTGAGCAACTGAACCCCACTGCAGCCTCACTGTTCTCAAAGTTAGAGCAGAGTAAGACAACTTCAGGATATAACAAATAAGAAAACAAAGTAACTACATATTCCCTTCTTTCTGCACAAGGAAGAACCCATGTAAAATTGGAACTTTTTTTTGTGCCTACAAAAGGAAGTGTTTTGAGAGGCCATTGATATCAAGTATTCCTGTGTTAGACGAATATGCAAAATTCCAACAGATGCCATTTGAAAAGGTTATGCATTCATCTTATGATGGGACAGACAGGGTATCAGGTTTTACATAGTAATATTTCCTATGGGAAAAGACAGGAAGAGAGAGCAGCAAGAGGCATTCAACAACTTTGTGAAGATTAGGAAAAGGCCAAGTTAAAACCAAACACACACAAAAAAAAAACCAAAAAAACCCAAACCAAAACATAAAGGACATACATTGGAAGGATTGTAGTGGAAGTACAGAAAGCTGTTAGTGCATTGAGATGTGCAGGCAGAGTACAAAAACGGCATTATCATCATGTCTAGTCAACAGAAAAGATACTAAGATTCCTTGGAATAATGGATTATGTGACCAAATTTGTCCCAGATACAGGGGGGTTTTAATCAGCAACTACTGTAAGCACTACTGAGAAATCCTGTTTACAGACATCGTAGAAGTCTGAAAAGGCAACAAGAACTGAGATAAAGAGATCTCCCTGGAATCCCACAGCCAATTCAGAAACAGGATGACAGAAAACATAACACTAAATTGTTGAAGTACATTTAACATGGCATCAGGGCATTCCTCTAACAGATTCACACAATGGTTGGGACTGGAAGGAATCTCCAGAGTCTATCTTGTCCAACTCCCCTGCTCAAGGAGGGCCATCAAGAGCCAATTGCCTAAGACTATATCCAGATGGCTTTTGAGTATCTCTTAGGATTGAGACACCACAATCTCTGTGCTCCCTAGGATTTAGCAGATCATCTTTCCAAGTTTAGTAGGCTGTCATTCTTTAAGACTTCATCAAACAGTTTGAATATTACCTCAAATTTAAATTAGCAAAATAGAACAATCAGGCCTCCATAAATCCACTGCAATTTACAATCTTAGTTCAAAACAGGGTATTTTATGCTAAAGTCTAATTAAAAATATGTTTTAAATTACAGCATTTTATACACTTTTACTAACATATTTCCTATAAAAAAATTTCTTTTAGTGTCCATGTTTTACTTAGACTACTGCTCTGGAGTAAACAGAGAACTCTTGTCATGGCCAAATGAAATAACTGGTCTTGGTACTCAACAGCCAGAAGAACTGCAGACAAAGAAGTTATCTACTTTTTCTCCACATATTTTGCATTTCACAAATTGCAGGGTGATGTTAAAGTTAAGAAGGTAGCTTGGCAAACCAGAAGAATACTATCTTAAGCTAATGAAAGATAGGATTACTTCTGAAAAAAAAAATGAAGATCCTGTCTCAGAGTACCAACAAACACAGTGGAAAAAGATGAAAAATGTCACCAGAAGGCTTGAGAGATAAAGTTGAAACAGATGACAAACACAAACTGAGAAACAAGACAAAGACATGAAAAGTTTGCCTGAGACAGAAAGTAAGTAAGGGCTGAGAAGCAAAGGAAATGTTATCACAGGGACTATGAATAAAAACAGGAGAAACATTTTGAGAGGCTAAAGAAGGAGCAGATGAACACACCTTGCTAGGACACATTAGGACACCATCTACACCTCCTTAGGCTTACCCCAGTAAGGTTTTGTGTATCTTCAATTCACAGAACTAGAAGAAACAGAAAAGCTGTGGAAAAGCCCATCCACTGCTCAGGTAATAAGGAACTGAATGAGCAGAAGGCTCATGAGGTATTAAAATAATAACTTCAGCAATCACTTCAGCAATTATTCAGTTATTAGAGATGTTAACACCCTAGATGTTTATGTACTCTGCCTTTTAGAACTAAGTAGCCAGAATGGCTGCAGAGAAGTTCTCAAGAACTCCAAAAATTAGTAACACCTTGGGAAAACTATAGCTTGAAAATCATTGAAGGGCAGAACTAACCTTGTCTCCTGCAACAAGGTGACCTACGTAGTGGACGAGGGAAAGGCTGTGGGTATTTTCTACATGGACATCAGTAAAGCCTTTGACTGCATTCCCCACAGCATTCAGCTGGACCAGATCACTGCTCATGGCTTGGATGGATGTGCTGTTCACTGGGTAAAAAAACGTCTGGATGAGCAAGCTCAGGGAGTGGTGGTGAATGGAGATGAACTCAGACAATGGTGAGTCACCAGTAGTGTTTCACAGCACCCAGTACTGGAGCCAATGTTTATAATCTTCACTGACAACCTAGACAAGGGGATGGAGTGCACCCTCAGTAAGTTCACAGACAATACCAAATTGGGTGGGAGTGTTGATCTGCAGGAGGGCAGGAAGGCCCTGCAGAGGGATCTGGACAGGCTGGATCCATGTGCTACAGCCAACTGCATGAGATTCAACAAGGCCAAATGCCATGCCAGACACCTGGGTCACAATAATCCCATGTAATGCTACAGTCTTGGGGTGGAGTGGCTGGAAACTGGACAGAAAAGGATCTGGGGGTGACATCAGCTGAACATGAGCCATTATGTGCCTAGGTGGCCAAGAAGGCCACCAGCATCCTGACCTGTATCAGCAAGAGTGTGGTCAGCAGGACCAGGGCAGTGATTATCCCCTTGTATTCAGCACTGCTGGGGTACCTTCACTCCTGTGTTCCAGTTTGGGGCTCCTCACTAGAAAAAAGGACATGGAGGTGCTGGAGTTTGTCTAGAGAAGGACAACAGAGCTGGGGAAGGGTCAGGAGCACAAGTCTGATGAGAGGCAGCTTAGGGAACTGGGATTGCTTACTCTGAAGAAAAGGAGACTCAGGAGAAACCTCACTCCACTCTACAACTACCTGGAAGGAGTTTGTAGCCAGATGGGGATTGGTCTCTTCTCCAAAGTAACATGCACAGTAACAAAGTAACAAGAGGAAATGGTCTTGAGCTGCAATATGGGACGTTTAGATTAGGTATTACATAAAAATCTTGTCTAAAAGTGCAATCAGGCATTGGATCAGGCTGCCCAGGGCATTATCAACCATAGAAGCATTCAAAAAATGTCTGGATGTGACACCTGGGGACACAGTTTAGTGGTGAACATAGCAGTGCTGGTTTAACAGTTGGACTGATTATGTTAAAGGTTTTTTCCAACCTTATTAATTCTATGAAACAGCTTTACATGGCGCAGTTCCATTTGAGAGCAAACTACATACACAAAATGCAGTGACACAGAGAACTGAGAGACCACATGAGTATCAAAAATGTTGAAGGAAAAACAGCAGTTAAACTGAACCAGCAAAAGAAGCCATAAAAAGAAGTTTGAATAAAGTGAAGATAAAGCAGACAGAAATTCAGTACAATCAAATGCATCTGTCAGGTAAAGAAGCCAAGAACCTTCCTGATCAGCCCCTGGCAACAAAAAAGATACCAAAACAAATGTAGCACGTTCTTCTCCTAAAATAGCACTATTTGTCCAAGTACAATCTTGTTTATGCCCCACGTTACACCGTGACATTACAAAGTCATGGAGATAGATGTCTGCTCTCTGTACTACTAGCCCACTGAATACATAAACTTTTCCAATTATACAGAAATCAGAACGGTTTCCCTGAGTAGAATTCCATTCTCTGCATCACAGATTTAAACATTAAAGTTATATTAAAGTTATATTAAAGAACCATAACAAAGTTAGCTTCACAAACCTCATGGAAACTTGATAACCGATGAATAATTTACATTAACATAATACAGGTCTCATTTTAAAATGTTTCTATTATGATGGCTTTTCTCTGTTAGAATCATAATTTTCCCATACCATCTTGCTTCATTATTATTTACAGAAAAAACAATTTCTGATCATTCCTCTTAAAAGTAAAAATCCAATTAAAGATTTTGCTGCATCAGTAATGTTTGGTATAGACCATGACTGAGCATACAGGCTTTTCTTTTCAGAAAATGTAAGGAATACTTGCATAAAGCAAGTATTGTAATGTCTACTAGAAGAAAGAGAATAAATTTCTAGATCTTCAGTACAATGAAAGGCACAAAAGAATACCTAGTATGGAATCATAATCTAATAGCCCTTGAATTTAGGAAGTCTTTTTGTTCTGACTCCTATCAACACAGAGTACATAGCTAATTCAATGTGCACCACTGAAGCGTTCTTAAAAATCTTAATAATATTATGCAGAGGACCACTGCAGTTCTGTAGTAAACCTAGTAAGCCACGACACCAAGTCATCAAACCATCTGAACTGAAAGTATGCAAAATTCCATTTTGAAGACTTTAAGACACTGAAGTCTTTGAACCAAGTTCTCCTTTACACTGAAGATAGGATCTTTTCCTCCTAAAAGACAGGCTATAAAACAGCCTGAATGAAGCAGTGTTTACACGTGGCTCCTGGTCCCTTTTCAGAGCTGGAACAATCAGATGCTGGTTCAAATGCAAATCAAATTCAAAAGGACTAAGGACTTGCTTAAAGCAAATTATTAAGTATGAAAGATCAAAGTCTAGCACTCTACTGGCATCTGAGAATGCAAATGAGAGACACAGATGAAGGAAAACAAAGGAGAACTGAGGGATTCTTTCTTGGTGCAAGCATTAAAAATCTACCAGTTTAAATTAAACAGTAACAATTATATTAGTGGAGGAATCCTCTACTTATCTCATGACTTGACTTGATGGAAGGCACATTACAGGTATTTCTATAAGAGGCCAATCTGGTTTGCTTTTTTGTGCTAACATTTTGATAATTCTCAAGATCTTTTACTCCTTAAGCCAGTTTTGTTCTGTCTCTTTTAGTAAACATTGACTTTTTCCCCCCCTCTGCACTTCAAATAGAGCTAAAACAAGCAAGGATGGTTTTTTTAACACCTTCAAAGGCGCTGAACTTCCTCCGGCTAGCTGGAATAAAAATGCACAGCTGTAACTAGTTCTTTATGGATATTCCAATCCTAATTTCTTCTTCTTTAAATCTTCAAAATCTGTTTAAAATAAGTACAGTGCATTCTTCTTCTACTGTACTTTGCATTACCATACATAATCTCAGTACATTCCTTGCTGTCTGTGCTGATTGGAAGTTCAGTTTGATGTCAGCTTGAAGGTAGGGCAGTGATGACCAAAGACAGTCATCTACAGAGACAAATTACTAGGGGTTTCAAGAATACCAGCTATCCTGCCAGCAAGAAAAAATGAAACACATATTCATTAAAAGACACTTTTGTCCCTTGCTACAGCTGCACAAGGAACTGCTATTTCATTTACAAGTAAAGATTCAGTGTTGCAGTGACAATACAAATTTCAGTGAATGGGGTACTAGGCTTGACAAAGTGATGAGTGATTATTACCTGTCCTTTCAAACTTCAGTACTTGAAGTAACCAATGGAAAACTTTAGAAGCCTCAGTCAAAAGATGAAAAATCCCAACCATCAGTTTAGGATCTAGGAAAGCACATCCTTCCATCTGGTATTTAACATTCTAGATACTCAGCTTTTTCCACAGACATTCTCTCATTATACAACTATTTTTTGTAATAAAATAATAAAACTTTTTTAGTTTATTTCTGTAATAAAAAAATTAATTACTTTTTGTAATAAAATAGCTTCAATTGAAAACAAATATTCAAACACAATTAATTAATTGTATTCAATTGTATGCAATACTGAGAAAAGCACAATTATAGAAATATATTCTAGCAACAAAAGAAGAAAAACAAGGAACCCTCATAACAAAAGTTATCACAGAATTCTGCTACTTAGTCTATAGGGTATCAATCCTTCTGGCATTAACATGTCATTCCTAGAGATTTCAGCTCTTCAAGTGTTTTTCCATAGTGAGAGAATTCATTTGCATCAGCATGCAATGTGATTCACAAAAGTACTGTTGAAAGCACAGTTAAGAGAGCAAGTCTCCTGGCACATGAATCCCTGTAATGACTTGGCCTGCTGAAAATCCAGGAATTCTGGCCTTCACATAACTCTCACTGTCAATTCAACGTACCTCTTCTGGCTCATTATATTTCTTGTCTCCTCTCCTAGGATTGTAATGATGTCTCCCTCCCTCTTGAGCAAAACTATTTATATTCTTTCTGACTATATTAGATTACTCCCTTTTACATCCTTAGGTACATTTACAATTTTGTGTTTGGATGCTGGAAGGGAGTCAAGAAAAACTGAAGAGAGAACCGAATCTCATGCAACCCACAAGAAAGAAAAGTAGTTGAGTCATCAATCCTTGAAATTCTTTTGGGTGCATGTAATCAAAAACTAGAAGGAATCTCTTTACCAGCCTTTCTTATGCAGAATCAGCAATTCTATCTTTTTGCCACCCTTTTAGTACCTCACACTAACATGCCAGAAATTTTACACTAGTCTCAGTGGTGGAGGTCCATACTTACACTGGTCTAGTCTATGCAGTGACACATGATCAGCTTACCAGGCTCATTTAGGAAATTCTGTTTAACATATTCCCAAGATCAATGAAAATTTAGGCCTCTTGGGTCTCCCCTGTTTTCCTTGCAACTTTTTAGGGTTTTATCTCTTGTACTAAAGGTTTGAAGGATACTGCAAGCAGTTGGGAAGTATTTTGTGGCTTCTTCTGAACTAAATGACTAAGCTAAGATGCTAAGTAAGCATCTGCAATTAAAGGTGACCAGATTTTTTTCTTTTTCAATTGTTTTCTTGCAGGCCTGGTAATTTTCTATCCCTCCCTCTCCCACCGGCACAGTATATCAGAAAACCATAGCTATATATGTCTGTGATCAGATCTGAGGTTGAAGGTAACACACTGATGTCAATATAGAACTGTAATAACCTCCTACTTCCTAGACTTCATACTCTGTTCAGGTCCACATTGTTTTCAGCACACGATTGACTGAATTTGCAGGAGTCTGACTGTTACTTTGGCTGAAGGACCATTGACCTTCTTGCTTGCAACAGAATGTGTCTAGAAGAGCAGATCTGCTGTAATGTGCTTTTTCTTGACTATGTCAAGGTTCTGTGTAGGTATATGAGCAAAGATAGTGCTGGTAAAGCAGTAAAACGCTCAGGAAAAACACCAACTTAGAACATACCTGAAGCAACATTCTTCTGCACAGCTCCAGACTACATCTATCTTCCCTTGCCACTTGATGGAAAGCTGTGCCTGCCAGCCCAAACAGGAAATATGTTTGAGGTGATTGAATGGCTCACCCAAATATGCTGAACTGGCACACACTGCCACCTCACTGTAATTCTGCACCAATAAATCAACAGTTAAAAGGCATATAATACAAGGTGACTTGAAGTGGCTGTCATTAATTACATTCTATCTTTTGCTTAGTAACCACCACAACACACTCCTCAATAAAACTAATCCTAATTACAGTCTGACAAGTTTCCCAAATTATGCTTATGATTTATTTTAGCATGACAGTTTTGGAAACTGGAAGAGCTGTTCATTTCCTTTTTATTTCACAAATATATCCAGCAGTTACAGTCAGAGATAAACAAATATGTAAAAAGTGACATTTCAAGGTCCAGGAAGCAGCAAAGTCAGTGACAGAAGAAGCTAGTGTATCCGAAAATACTAAAAATTGAACTTTTAGTAACCACAGTATCAGTTTCAGAAAATGATAAAAAGGTGGAAACTTCCATCCAATCCCTTACTGGAGCAAATTAATCAAAAATTCTCTTGTGCACTTCACTACAGACTATTAAAAAGTATTTTTTTCTATCTATTTCAGACCAATCTCCTACCACTTTTGATAAGCATCAGAGGTAGTAGTGTCCCTTGCAGGACGTGATGAACATTCTGCATGAATTCATTTACAGTTTTATCCTTCTCACTAATAAACTCTCTGTGAAAATCCCCTTTATAATTTATTTTGTACTCTCCAAGTCAAACTGTTTTGGATAAAAATAGGGGAGACGAGAGAAAGGAGAAAGAGAGAAATTTTTAATTTTAAATTCCACCTCTCAGAATAATTCCCATCTAAATCATTTCAGTGTTGGGAAATACAACTTTTCTTTGTTATTAACCTCCTTTTCTCCTGAAAACAAAGAAATAGAAAAGCACGTTAGTGTTTCTGCCCACTTAACAAATTCAGGATGAAATGTTAAAACGGGAAAAAAAATCAGCCTTCATTACTGAAACATACAGCCAAATTTAGAGAGCTGTGTTTATGTAACATAGCTTTATAAACTTTTAATAGGTAGCACACCAGCTAGCTTTCTATATTCCTATAACCAGGACAGGCACCTTCTCTTCTGCAACAATGGCAGTTAGAATGAAATAAAACCTTTAAATTCATGTGTTACAGGAAGAATTTCATAATCACACTTCAAAACCATGAGTATGCAGCTTACGAAGAAGTGTCGTATCTCCCATACTCTCAAGTCACTCATACCTGGCACTGTTCCCAGGAAAGGCAGAATCCTTGAATTGGCCACACCTGTTCTGCCTCAGCTTTGGTGAAAAATGGGTTAGTTAATAAAAAATGAAAGATCAAATATTTTCTCTGCCTTCAGTCTGAAGTGTACATGTACCAGCCATTTCTGTACATTTTTGCCTTTAGCTGACATTAGTCCCAGAGTGGTATATGCTGGAAAAAATTACATAGCACTGGTTGCATAACTTTAACCCTGAAACTGATTTCAGAGAGGTACCAGCCTCAAAGAACACTAATGCTCTTACTGCCTTGCCTGTAAGACCAGGCTTCTTTTCTCAGAAGCTCTCTCATACCAGTGCAAAGGCTCCGAGTGCTGCTCCATTCTCTGCTTGCATTGATCCTTGGCTGATATCTGGGACACTGCAAATGGTGCCAATTATAGGGGTCTCGGACACTGACAGCATTTACAAAAGAGCTTCTGCTTGATCTCACTCCCAGCACAAGGAGGCTGGCACACCTCATGATCCAGAGTGAAGCAACAGATGGAAAGGAGGGGAGAAGAAAGAGAATCAAAGCTGTTTCATGCTTTTTGCTCAGAGGTTGCCAAAACAGGCGCTGACAGCAAGTAGCCATAGGGAACTCAGGCAAGCTTAAATTCTAATTTCTTAGCAGGTGCGAAGCAAGGAGATAGAATTTTAAAACAACCCCCTAGGAAACCCTATATTTTTTTCCCCTCTTCCTTCCTTCCTTCTTTCTTTCTTCTTAAATAGTTTCATCCTCTAAAAAACAAAATTGCCAGTGGCTTTCAACTAGCAGCAACAACCTGGAGGCAACTCATGAGTACTTTGTCTACAATATTAATCCATAAACCAAAGAAAAAAATACTTCCATTTACAGTTAAAAAAATAGAAAATAGTTGTTTTCTCTGCAAAACAGGCCTAGGAAATGTAAACTGATACAATCGGGTCCCTAGGGCATTCCACAATAGGAGTTCCGCCTCTGTTCCAGCACTGCAGATCTGTCTTTCTCTGTCTCGCTCTCCTACACATCCACATTTCTATTATATCACACTTATTCTTGTGTATCTCACAGAAATCACAGAAAATGACTCTGTATGCTCTGGTGTGCAGACGTTCACTTAACACACATTACCAACCACCTGGCAAAGACTTTCCCTCATTATCACTGGAGGACACTTCTCCAAATCAATGAATCAAAAACTATTCAATGCCATTTAAAGGGAGAAGTAGTTCTTTTTATGCCCTTGAATTGGGAAGCAGGATATTTAGTTAATACAGTAATTCAGTACTCCATTTTTAAGGAGCATTACTAACAACAGGAAGCATATTAAAGTGAAATAGTCATTTTTAAATCAGCTCTAAACTAAGCTAAAGTGAGACAAACATACTCATGTCCTAAACACAAACAGCAGCTTGCAGTTTGAAAAAAAAAAACAACTATGGTAATTTGAAGAGAAGGAAGAACTTTGAACTTCAACCAGCTTTAGAAGTTTCTACCACACTGTATTATTTAATTAGTAAACCAGCAGTTTTTCCAACTAAGAACTGTTACTTTCACCCTATCTCCTTCACCCACCCCTGACCAGAAATGCTTCACCCATCCTGCCAGAAAACCTCTTATTTTTATGCATCATTCCAGGCTGGAAGAAATTTAGTATCTTCACCTATCTTCTTGGCATATCGTGCTTTGGAGTGCTAATGTGAGAGGTGACACCCAAACAGTGCCTGGACTTACAGCAAGTAAACTTTCAACAAGTTATTTTCTACAAGGCGTAACACTCATTCCACTGAAGACTAAACAATTCCTTATTCATAGCCTGACACTGACTGAAACAAAATAGTCTCTTATTTTATAGAGAGACACACAGAGGACAAGGCAACATGGTCTTTTTACTGAGAGCAACTATAGTGGTAACAAGTGTCTTTGGGATGATAATAATTTTGAGATGAGCTGATCCTAATCCTGTCTGGAAGGGTACATTGCTACCCTAAAAAATATCTTAAGCTGACTTTGCACCCAGAATTAGGAAATACAATCTCTCATCCCCTCTGATAACCATGTAACTCTTTCATCTTACTTTACCCGAATGCTTCAGTAAGTAGCACCACTGAGAATGAGCAGCTGTAAAAAGCCTACAGCACAACCTGATCCTTTTTCTCATTTGTTAGCCTCTCTCTCCCTTCTGCCCTTCCATCCCTGTCAATCAGCAGGTGTATTCTGTGCTAGAGCAAGAGGGTTTACATATCTCAAAAAGCCTCAGATAATATAATGTAAATGAATGCTTTTATTCATCTGACTCTTCCTTTTCACAAGACCTACAAGGTTCTGGCCTTGATAAGAACTGGTTTACAAATTAATCTGCTTCCCCAGAAACAGTGTGGATTTTCTAAGAACCAGCTCTGGGAAAGAACTGTCTAAGAAAGAACTAGTAGAACTAGCTCTGGGAAAGAACTAGTAAAGCTAGGCATGGCCCCTATCAATACATGATGTAGAAAGAAACTGGGTGGATTTGGGAAAGATGCATGTAAAGATGACAGCTTGAAAAAGACAAATAATAGTCAGATGATAGTATCCCACAAAATAGAAACAACATAACTGATCCAGTTACTGTTACTTCTAGACCTCAGAAGTGGCATCTAACATGAATGCCAAACCCAGGGCATCTGCATTTTCCATCCTTCACCTTTTGTGAAGTAGCTAGGGGACCTAAGAGGAAACAGGTTACCATGTCAAGCCTAAATTGTCAGACTTTTTCTCTGACTTGTTTCTCCTTTCTCCTCCAGGCCTAAGGTAGAGCAAAAAGTCAAAATATTTTCTGTCAAAGCAATAAACTACACATGAGGTCTAGGTTCAGTCTTTCCTACTTGCACATTTTCCTTATGGCTACTCCTAATAGACCAGTGAACTCTATCAAGTCCAAGAAGGATACAGCTATTTGTTAGAAGAAAGCTCATTCCTTCCTTTACCAAGTCAGGATACATTTACTGTGGAAGAAACAAAAAACGGTGTATTTAATGTTCTATATGGCAGGCTTTAAAATTAATGTTTTCATTTTCTTCCAAAAAGTAGTGTAAAAATAAAATTTGGCCACCACAACCAGAATTCAGACTTCACAATATGCACTTTTGTCAAGGAATTACAAATTCAGAACATTTTCTGGAAGGAATATTGGAATCAGAAGACTCTAGACATATTTAAACTGGAGTTTGATGACCTGCTGAGATAGCTGGTTGTGAAACACAGAAGGAGGACTGGGTGCAACAACTCAGGAGGTGCCTTTCCAAGCTGTGTCTACAAGATGCAGTCTCTTAACTTGGCTCTAACAAACCCTGCATTTTCTCCTGTTCAGGGTGGTCCCACTGCAAGTCCCACTTTTACAACTGTGAAAATATTTATAGTACAAGTACAAGATATCTTCCTGGGTCTGCTGTCTAACAGCATATTAGAAAAAATCTCAGACTGGAGAAAGAAAAAAGCAACTAGTGGCACTCAGAGGTATATAACTATTTCTGTTTACCTGTGCTTGTTTCTTGGTCACTTACTTGAAGGATGCCAATACCACTTCTGTGCCAAGCAAGAGTTAACTGAAGACATTTTTAGCCCTTTCAAAAGCCTGACACCAAAAGAACAGTTCTGTATGTTTCTTTAAATGTATACTACAAAAAGTAACAGCTTTAATTCTGAAGAGTCTGATCCACAAATCAACTAGCATATATATATATATCACATGCATGCTATGGAAGAACATGGAAAGCAGACAGAAATATGACTAAAACATGTTTCTAACACTTGACATTTCCCATAATGAAGACAGAGAAAAAATAAGTCCCCTCATCCCTGAGAGAGAGCTTGGGATGCTTATGCAAGCACCACAGAAGTGAAATATCAATAGCCAAAGGAAACTCTACTTTTGCCTTTTTTTCAATTCCTTTCTTTGCTGTCTTCCAAAAGGACACCACACTGAAGGAGACATACTCCTTGGTGTTTAGAGTGAAGTGTCAGCTAGGAGGAAGAACTTACTCACTCAGCACTTCCCCAGGTAACACAACATTTGGCCAAGAATCTCCTTCTAGAAATGCTGATTCACTAATGACTGGGATAACTGAGCAACAGCAGTGAGGTACACGTCATTGGCTTTGTCTCCCACAGTTCAAGAAACACAAAAGGCTACCAAGTAATCATGCTGCTGTAATGTCATTCTTGTTCTCATTTCCTCAGAGCAGCCTGTAGCCAGAACATGCAGGTGATGCCATGAATGAAAAGCTACTGATGCCTATCTATCTGAAACCAAAACCTTCCCGATTTCTTTCCCCTAGACAAACTCAGGTGTAAAGTTCAGCCCCCTTGCCTTGAAGCAGTGAGGAGAGTTTTGCCTGTTTGCAACACAACTGGACAGGGGCACAAGATCAACAAAAGATCCATGCTGCAGATCAATTTCCATGCATTTACTTATAGGCCATGCAGAAACACACAAGCTCCCCCAGTCCAGAAGGGAATACAAATTCACAGCTACCTATCTACAAACTTCTATCTGGAGTCAGATTTTAGGTGAACAGGGATTCAGTGAAATTTGAAGAAGCTTTCTGCCATGTGCCATATGGTCTCCCCACATTTCAAAATTCTGTCTTTAACAACATTTAAAGCAAAATACTAGTGCCTCCACCAGGCACCTCATTTTTGCAATGCTGTGAGCCTGTCTAAAACACAAAGGTTCAATAAACCTCCTTCACATGAACACGACTAGTTTAGAAAGTCCATCCACTAGAGCCTCCCACCAGAGTATGGATCTACTCTCAGAAAAAGACATATTCATTCTGCTATTGCACAGAGACTGCTGTCTTGAGAATCTTGCCCCATAGTTTTGTCACAGGAGGAAACAATTTATATAAAGAGTCAGCTGCTTTCTACGGATTTATGTAGTGTTTCATTGCAATAAAGATTTCTAGCCATAAAAGAAAGCAGCAAAGGTCAGAAAACATTCTTTGGTCCAAAGCCTAGAATTAATAGATGGATTAGGGCTTGTGAAGAAATTCTGAGTTAATAAAATTGCTTGATAAAAGCACAATGTAACTCTTTACATAGAGAAGAGCTGCAAGAAATTGGCTTGCTGTTTCTGCCAGCTCAAAGCTTTGAATCGATATCTGTGGAAACCATTTCAGGTTTCTCCCATTGGCTCCTCTGGGCATGGAATTATGCTTCAAACAACCTGTATAGCTAAAGCTCCAATTATTTTGCTGTATCTGAAGATTATCCCTTGGGCTTTTCTCTGTGATTATTTCCTCCAGATGCTTTTATTCTATTCTAGAAATCATTTAACAAATAATGTAAATTCTCCACAACATGATAGAAAAGACAATTTGCTTTGTCAGCCAGTAAAAAGTCAATGCAAATGGTTCTGTCTCTTTTTACATAATTTACTGGGCTTACAGCATCTTTAGCTGTCAGTGTACAGGACCCCCTATACAAGTTCTTCAAAGGACTACAGCCCTGCTCTCGACAACCTTTTCCACTGCTGTCTTGTCAACATAAATTTGACAAAAGATCTCAGAGAAAGAGAGGGAAACAAAAACATGTAGAGAAATTCTTACCCCATTAACAACTTTTTAGCAAAATAACAATCTTCCCCTTTACCTCTCCAGCTACTTTAATATTATCCCAGAGACACTGAAAACTGATGACTCTATTCAACCTCATTTGCAAAGGCAAACAAAAATTACTACTCAAACTATTTATGCATTTGCATACAAATGACAAGAATGCACAGAAAAAAACTTCAAAGCTAGTAAAGTATCACCTTGTTGGCAGAAAGCAAAAGAAAACAAACCAATCACAGGAAAAATCTGACTCTTAGAAAAGGGTCTGAAAAAGAACCACACAATGATTATAAATCTCTTTTAGAGAAATGCTGACTTCTGTCCACTGCTTTTGCATTTTGAATAAGTGATTCTGGGCACTCTTTCATGAGATATTTGCTCATATCAATATACAAGATAATGGGGGA